>NW_020954737.1:14675763-14693899 GCF_900497805.2 Vombatus ursinus | reverse complement strand
ATCTATCTATCTATCTATCTATCTATCTATCTATCTATCTATCTATCTATCTATCTATCTATCTGTCTATCTATTTATCTATCTATCTACATACATATAATTTTTTCCCTCCAACTACCCTAATACTGACAAAGGTCTCATGAGTTACAAATATCATCTTTTCATGCAGGAATGTAAACAGTTCAACCTTAATAAGTCTCTTATGATTTCTCTTTCCTGTTTACCTCTTCATGTTCCACTTGAGTCTTGTATTGGAAAGTAAAATTTTCTATTCATCTCTGGTCTTTTCATCAAGAATGCTTGAAAGTCCTCTATTTCACTGAGTGACCATTTTTTCCCCTGAAGAACTATACTCAGTTTTGCTGGGTAGGTGATTCTTGGTTGTAATCCTATCTCCTTTGCCCTCTGGAATATTACATTCCATGCCCACAAGTCCCTTAATGTAGAAGCTGTTAAATCTTGTGTTATCCTGATTGTGTTTCCACAATACTTGAATTGTTTCTTTCTGGCTGCTTGCAATATTTTCTCCTTGACCTGAGAACTCTGGAATTTGGCTACAATATTCCTAGGAGTTTTCCTTTGGGGATCTCTTTCAGGAGGAGATTGGTGGATTCTTTCAATTTCTATTTTGCCCTCTGGTTCTAAAATATCAGGGCAGTTTTCCTTGATCATTTCTAGAAAGATGATGTCTAGGCTCTTTTTTTGATCATGGCTTTCAGATAGTCCAATAATTTTTAAATTCTTTCTCCTGGATCTATTTTCCAGGTCAGTTGTTTTTCCAATGAGATATTTCACATTGTTTTCTAATTTTTCATTCTTTTGAATTTGTTTTACAGTGTCTTGATTTCTCATAAAGTCACTAGCTTCCAATTGCTCTATTCTAATTTTTAAGGAAGTATTTTCTTCGGTAATCTTTTGGACTTCCTTTTCCATTTGTCCAATTTTGCTATTTAGGGCATTCTTCTCTTCATTTGCTTTTTGGACCTCTTTTGCCATTTGGGTTAGGCTATTTTTAAGGTGTTATTTTCATCAGTATTTTCCCATTTATAATTGACCTCAGTTTTGTTGGATGGTTTTTTTTTTATTTTGGGTTGCAAATCAATCTCTTTCTTTTTCTAATATCATAAGGCAATTTTTTTCCTTTGATTTTTTTTTTTTTGGCAAATGATGAGTAGTTCTGCACTATTTTGATTGATTTTCCTTAGTATGAAAAAAAAAACCTTTGTCATGGCTGCCTTTGATAGTCTCTGTATGTTGGAGTTGTGGAGTTTGACCACCACATTTCTTGATTATTTAAACTTGGAGTTTATTTCTGTTAGTGTTTTGTGTATTCTTTTGACCTATTTTTGTTCTTTGCTTCCAATACTTCAGGGAAATTTTCCTAGGTGATTTCTTGAAGTATTATCTCTTCTCATCCTGTCTTCAAGTTCAGTATCATTGGTTTATAGAAACTTCATGTATTCTTCCAATCTTGATATCTTTTGATTTGCTTTAATTAATCTTCTGCTTCTGTATTTTTGTATTTCAAGTCTCCTGTTTTTGTTTCTGTAGATAATCTACTACTTTAGGAAGTTTCTCTTTTGTTTGTACTAACTTTTCTATTCTTTTATTTGTCTTATTGGATTTTTCTTGAGAGCTCAAATTTCCAACTTAGTTTCTGCCCTAATTTTCATCCTTATTTTTTCTTTTAGTTATTCTATTACTCTTTTCAATTTATTATAGTACTTTATTTTTCCTAGAAGATTTCCAACTTCATTTCTTTTAGTCTGAAACATTTATTCATTTTATTGTCTTTTTTTTCATATTGTTTACTCATTTTCCCTTCTTGGTCAGCTTTTGTCAAACTCTCTGCTGGTTTTTCTATAGCACCCTTCTTGTTATCCACCTTCATAATAAATACCCTTTTCCTTCTGAACTAGAAAATGTGGAAATAAGTCTAGCACAGTTGAGTCCCTCCTCCATTTATTGCTACTTATTCTGGGACAGGTAGGTAGCACAATGAAGACCTGAATTCAAATCCAGCCTTAGACACTTAGTAGTTGTATGACTCTGGGCATGTTGCTTAACCCTGTTTGCCTCAATCTCCTCAACTGTAGAATGAGCTAGAGAAGGAAATTACAAACCACTTCAGTATCTTTCCCAAGAAAACCCCAAATGGGGTCATGAAGAAAATGACCTCAGATTCTCTTCAGACTACTAGTGTTGGATGGATTCTGTGACCCTACTCCAAGTTGACTTTCTCCTGAAAGTAGACACAAAGATGCCACCTTAAGTAGGCCTATTCTAAATCTTTCATTGCTTCTGGAAGCCCATTTCCCACTAAACTGTACTGGATAGTTTTGTAACAAGCCCAGCATAACCAGGTCTCACCTGCTTCCATAGTTGTTACATCTGAATCTGTACCAAAATCTTGATCTGGTATAATTTAAGGGGTTTAATTCATTAAGGTGATAGGGATGAAGTATGGTTGGGGAAGCCATGGAGTGGAGTCTCTGAAAGCTGATGTATGACATTGATGTAACCATGAAGAAGTTGGGTCATGGGGCCATTGCTTTAGTTCTGCATGGAAAGTGCTACTATTACTGCTGCTGCTGTTGCTGTTATTACTACTACTACTACCACTACCACTACTACTACTACTACCACTACCACCACCACTACTACTACTACTACTACTACTACTACTACCTAGCATTTATGTAGTGCTTACTATGTGCCAGGCACTGTGCTAAGGACTTAAAAATTATCTGGAGTGCCCAACTGGTAGCATGGCATTCTGTTTGTTTATTTCTTATAAGAATTAATCTTGTGGTTCCTTATTCCCTTTCTCTTATTCTTGTTGTTCTTATTACATTATTTGGCATATTTTTTTTGTTTTGAGGAGATGAGAAAGAGCTGAGCCTAGTGACAATTTCTCACTATTCCCCCTTTCTACCTCACTCTCTACTCCATTTTGCTAGAATGTCAGCGAATTAAATTCAGTAAACTTTTATCTAGTACCAAGTATGTACATAGCATTGCTGGATTCTGGAGTATGAGAACAAAAATGAAATAGTTCCTGTGCTTCAGAAGCTTACATTCTAATTTTAGGTGTGTGTGGTATGTATGTGTAAGGAATATATATAGATAAGTGTAATCCTGAATAAGGAAAAAGATTCTGAAAGGAGGGATAAGGATAGATCATACTTTAAGCATGGGGGAAGGGTGGTCTCTATGAATGCAAAGAGCCAGCATAGCAGAGAAGATAGAACAAGGGACTTGAAGTCCTACCTCAAACACCTTTTAGCTATATGACCCTGGGCAAGTCACATAACCTCTTTCAGTTTCAGTTTCCTTGCCTGTAAAATGAGGATAATAATAATAGAACCTACTTCACAGAGTTGTGAGGATCAGATGAGATAATGTTTGCATGTCAAGCTTAAGGAGTAACTAATAGTGTAGTTTGGGCTGGAATGTAGACTGCAGGAAATATGGCTTGTGTAAAATAAGGCTAGAAAGGAAGACTGCAGAAAGATTGTGAAAGGCCTTAAATGTCAGGTCTAAGAGTTTTTATTTTATCCTAGATGTTATAAGAAGCTACAAAGACTTTTGAACAGTGAAGTGACATATTCAGGCCTGTTCTTTAGGAAGATTATTTAGGTAGCTATATGGGGAATGGATTAGAGATGGGAGGGAGGAGACAAAGAAACACAGGAGGCTATTATAATGGATCAAGGGAAAGGTGATGAACACCTGAACTAGAGTTGTGGCACTGTGAGTTAGAAAGAAGGGGATAGATGCTAGATATAGTCAAGGTAAATACACAGGACTTTGTAACTGATTGGATGTGGGGAGAGGGAAGAAAGATGGAGGAATCAAAGATGATTCTGAAATTTCACTCCTCAATGAACTGGAGGATGGTGATGCCAACCACACACGAAGGAATGTCGAAAAGAGGGGCAAGTTTAAGGGGGAAGATGAGTTTGGTTTTAAATATGCCAGTGGGACATCCAGATAGAAATGTTTATTAGACATTTCTTTTAGCTGTAGAAATGAGTTTCAACCTCTGAAAGTGTTTGTTTGTTTTTGCATTTTTCAGGGAGGGAAACACAGTGTAATTGATTGTGTCTTCAACACCTACTTACTAGGTCCTACTATAATACCTTGCACATGGTAGGCATCTGATAAATTGTTGTTGAACTGAATTGTTGAATTGAGTGAAGAAACTTTAAAGAATTTCCCTTTGTTAGTAGAAGCTTTTTTTCTCCAAGTTTTGAATGGTTATATTTCCCTCCTCCTTCCCTCTTCTCCTACCCCCACTCCAGGCCCAAAATTTTCATGGATACTATCCTTTAAAAAAATGTTTACTGAAAGCTGTTAGAAGTGGGGAACCAACAAGAGAGATTTCTCTATCTCAATCTACTCATCTGTCTCTCAGTATATTTCTGGTCCTGAGAGATTTCCTAAGTCCCAAGAGTACAATACTAATGAGAAAGAAGAAAGATTAAATGTCATGATTAAGTTCTTTAAATATTTTTAAAATTGGTTAGGAATTTTAAAAGTCTTCCAAATTTGTTTTTATTTTAAGTAAATTGTGCTCTGTCTCGCCCTCCCCCCTTTCTTTTCTGCCTGCATTTTCATCTTTTAAACTCTGGTTGCCTTTCATGTGTACATAGCACTGTTTGTAAACGATGTATTGTTGTTTCGTTGGTTGCCTTAACAATTAGAGCTAATAACCTGAGGATGGTGGTTTTCTCTAAGGACTTGCTTCTCCTCTGAGTAGGTGCCCAGAAGTTTGTCTGATGAGCATTCAAATAATCATGACATTTTGCACAACACATAGGGCAACATGCCTGGCCTTTTATATTCTTCTCTCATATAACTTGAAAAAGAAACAGGAGGAATATTTAAGTTTTGTTTTCTATGTATGTTAAGAAACAATAGTTGAATTTGCTTGTACAACTGTTTAACAGTTGTTTTTTCATTAAATTAAAAAAAATTAAAAACAATACCAACCAAAACAAATCACACATAAACAACAAAAACCAATATTCAAAAATGTAAACATTAACAAAATAAATCATCAAATAAAAATATGGGAAGTTAGGAATAATATCAGACTCAAAACAATATATGATATGTTATGTTTTGCCAAAATAGAACCAAAAAATAATCAAACAAGGAAAAAAATGTGCTTGCTGTGTCTTCCTTTTAGACTCAATAATTGCTAAGATAATAGCTGGCATTTATATAGCTTTTTCCCCCTTTTAAGTGAGGCAATTGGGCTTAAGTGACTTGCCCAGAGTCGCATAGCTAGTGAGTGTTGTGCGTCTGAGGCTGGATTTGAACTCAGGTTCTCCTGACTCCAGGGCTGGTGCTCTATCCACTGCACCACCTAGCTGCCCCTATTCATATAGCTTTTTAAAGTTTGCAAAGTGCTTTACAAATAATAGCTCATTTTATTGTCACAACCACCCTGGGAGGTAGGTGCTATTTTTACCCCCATTTTACAGATAAGGAAACTGAGGCAGACAGAGGCTAAGTGATCAATTATAGATGAACAGATAAAATGATCTATAGTTACAATAGACTTTGTCTTTAAAAAATATAACTCCTTAAAATATTTCTTTAAAAATATAACTTTTCAAATTAGTTGTTTTGTTGATTTTTATGAATCCTACATAAAGGCAGATTTTGACATAATTTAGAGAAAGTACTTTCTAAGAATTAGAATAGTCCAGCAATGGAATGGGCTAACCTTTGAGGTAGCAAACTACCTGTTATCACAATAGTTCAAACAGGGACAGGTTGACTGCTTGTCAGTGACTGCATAGAAGGAAGTTTTGTGCTGGATGAGAGGTTGAACTAGATGAACCTATGTCAAAAGCTTTGCAGAGCTATGTAGATGGGAGATATTGACAGGGGTGTGTTGGTTAATGTTTAATAACTGGCTCTCCAGAAAAAAAAAAGTACCCATGTTAGTTTTTAAAGTTTTATCTACATTATTAACATTTTTCCCAATCACTTTCTTAAATCTAGATAATCAATAAAACAATAAATCAAGTTTGTATTTGTAGCATTTGCCCTTCTAGAAGTACATATTCACACTAAAAATTTGTCAGTCAGCTCACTAGTCATTAGAGCTGACTCCAACACACCCCTGGATATTGATATTATTATTCTATCTGGTTCCCTCCAACTTTAGAATTCTATGGTTTCAATTTTTTTGACATAAAAATGTTAATGAGATTCAAGGGGAAATTTTCTCTATTGCTCTAGTTTCTGTTATTAATTAGTGATTAATAGAGTAACAGAGACTTTCAGAGAACTTGGAGTACTTACTGTATATTTTATATGCATGGGGTACAAGGTGGTATCATCTTAGTTGTGGTGGCTACCATGGCAGAATTGAGATAAAAATCCAGGCCTCAACTCTTCCAGGTCAATGCTGTTTCCTCTGAATCCGATGTTAGGCCCAGGAGAATCAATTAAATGAGATGTGAGTCCTGTTCTCATGAAAATTGTGTTCACAAAAGACAAGAAAAACTGAGAAACAGGGAAATTCCATTCAGAGAAGAAATATTCACGTGAAATTTGTGATAGTTTTGTGAGGTTCATGAATTCTTACAGTCTTTGAGGAGAATGGTTACCCAATTACCTTTGTAATTGAAGTCAAAATAATGAGGAACTGAATCTATTACAGTGAAACTTCAACTTATAAACAGGATATATTTGAAAAATTCCTTTGTAACTTGATTGTTTGAAACTTACAACCCATTTCTCCACAGAAACCCACAATGTAGAAGAATCATAGTACCAAGAGTGCTATTACAGGTACAATGGGCTAACAAGGTTTCTGTGGTATAGCATGGGAAGCTAGTATAACATTTTCTCTATGAGAAAATGCATATGATAGTGTATGTAGAGAAGGAAACCTAGGGATATCACTCCCTATCCTTTCACCTCGTCTATTTTATTTGAAGAATATTGTATTTAATAAAAATATTGCATTTTAGGGGGTAGCTAGGTAATTCTATGGAGAGAGTGCCAGGCTTGGAGTCAGGAAGATCTGAGTTCAAATCCAGCCTCAGACACTTACTAGCTGTGTGATCCTGGGCAAGTCACTTAAACCTGTTTGTCTCAGTTTCCTCATCTATAAAGTGAGCTGAGGAAGGAATGGCAAATCACTCCAGTATCTTTGTCAAGAAAACTCCAAATGAGGTCACAAAGAGTCGGACAGGACTGAAATGACTGAATAACAACAAATAACATTGTAAACAAATGCGTTGATCCATTGACTTAAGGCTCAGTCTTGATTTACCAATCACATAAAAGCTAAAATAGAGGGTTACTAGTAGAAAACATAGTATTTCAAAGGGATTTTGTTAGAGACATATCAACCACATTCAGATTTTATTCCTCTCCTCAATGACCTTGTGTAAAGGAAATCTCTTGTGCACCCATGTAACGAGGACCATGACCCTTCTGGTATCTACAACCATGCCCACGTCCATATTGTATGGATTCTTGGATTGGCTTTTCTCTGTTCATTTTCTTTTATATAGTACAGTGATTATACTAACTTGTCCTGAACAATTGTCAGTATCTTGAAACACTTGACAGTTTTCACTTTCAGCTCCAGTGTGGCATCCTCATCACACATACATATCAGTAGTGTGGAAATCTTTGAGAACTCTCCATAGAAGAACTAGACACTTGCTGAGATGGTGTCCATAGTTAGATTCTTCCTTTTTGTCCAAAATGCTACATTTGAGGCAGGCTTACTGAAGGTGATGTGCCCATCTGAGATAATACTTCCAAAAACGTTTATCAATTCATCCACCTTGCCTTCATCTTCTCTTTAAAGGATCACATTCTACTTGCAGATCAGCTGCATGACCGTGTAGGGCGGGGGGCGGGAGGGTGGACCTGTGGCCTCAAAGCCACATGTGACCCTCTAGGTCCTCAAGTGTAGCCCTTTGACTGAATCCAAACTTCACAGAACAAATCCTCTTAATAAAAGGATTTGTTCTGTGAAACTTAGACTCAGTCAAAAGGCTGCACCCATGAACCTAGGAGGCCACATGTGACCTCAAGGTTGCAGGTTCCCCGTCCCTGATCTAGGCTATAAATGTTTTCAGAGCAAATATCAATGTTTTCAAAAAAGTTGTTCTATTTTAGCACTGTTGCCAGTTCCATGAGGGGCCCACATACTTGTCCATATTAAATGTTTTTACATACTTGAAAGATAGGTCCCCATTCATGTGATACCTTCTTACAGCAAACAATGGGAGGTGTTGATACTGGGCAGCTCCAGAGTAATATTGCTGTCTGTCTCTGAGTAAGACTGAAAAATTCTGTTTCTGATATTTTTGGAAGCCCACTCATTGGTCTGAAAGTCATGGTTCATGATGATGATTACTTGTCCTCACCTTCCTAGCTCCTTCAATGGGTAGGGACTGCTGCTGTGGGCAATTCCTCTTTCATCCTTTTCTTTGCCTACTATGCCAGTCGTAGACACATAATTGTGCATTGTTTACCAGATGCTTGAAAAAAAGAAAATGGACAGCTCTCTGAATAAAATTGTCCTACTTCTCCTACCCTATCTTCTTCGATGATTGGTGGCCACCAAAATCTTAGCACCCTTCTAAAAGGGGATATGGCGGTTGAGGGAACACATCTTGCTTTCTTGGATGCTCGCTGCCCCACCACCTCGTATGGCAGAGACAACTGATTATACCTATAGTAAGTTTGTAAATTGAGTTTTCCTAATTAAAGAGGTTTCATTGAAATTTCAGGAAATTTTAATGAAACGTTGACCTATAAACCAGAGATACTGAAGGTTTCAGTTAGAAAGAGACATATTACAAGTTAATAGGATAGGGATTAGACCTATGATTTTATTGGTATAGGGAAGTTCTGGAAGTGTCATCTACTAAGAAGATCAGCAATAGCCTGGCACACTGAAAGGTTTGGTGACTTGCTTAGTGTCACACAGCCAGTATGTGTCAGAGGCGGAACTTGAACCAAGATTTTCATGGCTTTGAAGCCATTGCTATATCTACTATACTGGACTACTCTTTAGAAATTTTGTAAGTCACACGTATAACTTACAGAGCATTGCTTGCCTTCTCAATGAGGGGGGAAAGGGAGGGAGGAAGGGAGAGAATTTGGAACTCTGTTTTAAAAACAAATGTTAAAAATTGTTTTCACATGGAACTGGGGAAAAATGAAATACTAAATAAAAAAAGGAATTTTGTAAGTCCTAGCAACAGAATCTTGTTTTTCTTTCCGTGGGCTGTCCTAGTTAAGTATGAGGTGTTTCCTCACCAGTAGGTTGGCCATTTGGTGATACTTTCTTTGGCCATGGAAACCCAATGAATATCTAAATTATATTTAAAATACAATGTAAACTGTACCCACTTGATCATAGGTTAATATAAGCATACTAACACAGAAGATTTTTTTTTCCCATGAAAATGAAATCTGTCAATATGGATATACATATAGCAAAACCTGGTTAATTTGTGCCCTGCTAATTCATGGTAACTGGTCTTGGGTTGGGAAATTTCTTATACAGAAGAAGTTTAAACATCTGAAAATATTTCACAAAGTTTCAGGTTTTCCAAAACACAAAACAAAACAAAACAAAGCAGATAAGAGGGCTTCAGGACAGTTCAATGATTCTTACATTATTTCTCTACTTTTGGATGTGGATAAGGGAGCCTGGTGATGATAAAGCACCTGAAACCTGAGTAATGAGGAGGGTTTCTCTATTCCTTGGTGGCTTGGTTTCTAGGTAACCTGGAGCAGTTAGAGTTGGCTTTGTCTTCTGTCAGTTCTTCCAAGAAAAGCAGCAAGAAGGCAAGATGTGGTGAAGTAGAGGTGAGTTCTGTGATGATAGGGAGCTACCCAAGGAACATTTCTGGATCTCAAGTTTTCTGGGTAACTGTATTGTTTGAAAGGTGTTCTGTTGTCTCTTATGGTCTTGTATAATGGTGCTGCATCCTCAGGGTATCTCTCTCCTAGCAAACAAGTGTATCATTTGTAGTGATGTTTATTTCTTGGAATGGTAACCAGATACCCTGGTTGAGGAGAGTTATCCAAGATTTATGCTACCTGTTCTTCAAATGACAGCGAGAAAGCAGCCTTGCCAAAAAAACAACCAGAAGAATGTTAACTCACCAAGTGTCTAGACAGTTTTTCCTTCTTTCTGGAGTCATAGTCATGATGCTTCTGACAGCAAAGAACCCTGAAAGCCTCCCAAAGATGCTGATGATACTTACTGTTGCTGGTATAGTAATACTAAGACAGGATTTCTCCTGAGGCCAGGGCTTAATGATATCTGGAGGAGAAGTACACTAAGGAAATTATTAGTGTACTCTAGATTTCACAAATGACATTTCACCTAACTAAGACAACAATCTGCTTTAAAGCATGTTAGCAAAAGCATTTGTATCAATAATGTGTTAATTATAAATGATCCCCAATTGTCCCTTAAATTACATTTCATAGGGTCTCTGTTGGCTAATGATGCCTCGTTAACTCTCAGTTTGTTTTACTGTGTGACCTGAGGGCCTGATGACCTCTGAGGTCCTTGCCAGCTCTAATATTCTATGATGCTATGGTTCTTTTAAAGTAAAATTTAATTCAGACTCCTCATTAATTTGAATTGCCTTCCTGTTACCCTGCAGTAAGTCCAAATTAGTGAGATTTTACCGTATGATTGCTGTCTATTCAAATTCTATCTTGGCAACTGCATTATTATTTTTTTTTCAAATACTGAGTTAAGGCTGTTATAGGACTTCAAGACAGGTATTTTAAAATTATAGAAATCTTAGCTATACTAACTTTCAGTTTTGTGACTGTTACTGGAGGCAGTAATGATAATGATAAAAACAGAAATAATGACAGAGATAGTGTGGTGTGGTAGAAAGTGTGCTAGATTTGGAATTAGAAGAATGGGGTTTGAGTCTCAGCTCTGGCATTTACTAAGCCATGGAACTGTGGCTAAGTCTGTCAGCTTGTTTTCTCATTTGTAAAATGGAGATCATACTATAGGGGCAACATCTTATTGGGTGGTGGTGTGGAAAACATTTTGTAAACTGTCAAACACTGTGTTACAGAATCTCAGAACAGGTCAGTGGTTATCTCCCTATATCCAAACAGGAATTCTATCTATAGAATCACTGACAAGTGGTCATCTTAGTCATTTCCTTAAGGCCTCTAATGAAAGGGAACCCACTACCTTCTGGGCCTTCCCATTCCACTTTGGGAAAGCTCTAATCATGAAGAAATTTTTCCTTACAGTGAACCTAAATCTGCCTCTGTAACTTCCTCCCATTGATATAGGCTGAAATTATTTGTAGGAGGTGTTACAATTTAAAGAACATCCTATATACATACATACATACATATGTATATATAAATATATATGCACACACAAACATATGTGTGTGCATTATCTTCTTTGAGAATATGTCTGGCAGAGCCCATATCACAGATGAGAAAACTAAGTCCGGGGGAATAAAGTGCTTGCCCAAGATCACATGACTTGTGTGTGTTAGAATATTCTGTTCAGTGATCAACCTGAATATGGCCACTGGAAAAATTCAAAAAGGAAAATATGAATAATTAACGACTTGAAATTCTCTGGGTAGCTCTGATTCTCTACAATAGGCAGGATTCAGGTGTCCTGTTACCTCTAGACGCTGCTGAATACTTAGAAACAGTCCTGTTGCCCTGCAGCCTGGTTTGTTGTTGTGTTGGTCTTTCTGAGGCTCAACTGATAGGAGACTGCAGCTTTGTTCTAAACATGGTATGTAGCATTTAAGTCACAGTGATTTTTTAAAATGCTATATGTGAAGGAGGAATATGAGAGAACTTATTTTTAGATAGGTCATGGTGACCTTGGTTGGCTTTTCTCTTGAGATGGAATGGGATGGGTGGTTAGATGTGGGGTTGTCTCTGTCCTGGGGGATAGAAACCAGGTTTCATTGATGGCCAGTTTTCATGGAAGAAGTGAGAGGTGCTTTGGTATAGCTGGATGGAATTTGGATGGGTGGAAAAGAGAATGAACAATATAGACATTATAAACTTGGGAAACAATGAATAGATCACTCTGGATGGAGCAGAAGGGTTAGTATGGTTGAATACTGGAAAACAGAGTTGTTGGACCTGGCTGGGGCCAGATTGTGGAGGACCTTTAATATTAGAATTAGGACTTTGGACTTTATCTTGTAGACAATGGGGAACTGTTTTTGAGCAGAGAGGCAGCATGATCAAAGCAACATTTCCAGAAAAAATCATCTTGTGGGAGTGTTTGAGTTAGATTGGTTGGAGAGGATACTATCATAATGTTCATGTATGAGCAAATGGTGGACTGGGTTAAGGTAGTGACAGTATTACTAAAGAGGAAGGTACAGATATGAAAGTCACTTAACGTAAAATTGACAAGCTTTGTTGACTGGGTATAGGAGGATGAGGGAGATGGAGTTAAAGGTGATTTTGAAGTTTTGAATCTGGGTAACTGGAAGAATGGTACCATTGATAGAAATAGAGAAGATGAGGTAGAGAGTTCATTTTGGGAGGAAATGACAAGTTCATTTTTAAGAATTTTTAGTTTGAGATGACAATAAGATAGCCAAGTGGAAGTGCCTAACTGTCAGATGGAAATTTAGGACTGAGATTTGGAGGGGAGATAAAGACTGTAGATTTGGAAGTCATTTATATAGAAGTGATAATTGAACCTATGAAAGTGGCTGAGTTCTCTAAGGGAAAGGTGAGATATAGGAGAACAGTTATTTATTGTCATGCTAATGTGTAGGTAGCATTGGGATAATATTGACTAGGAAGGCAATTCAACCTACAGCATCCATTTACTCTTTCCAATCCATCCTTCACACTCCTGCCAAAGTGATAGTCTTAAAGCCAGGTGTGAGCATGTGACTTATCTAAAAGCTCCAGTGGTCCCTTATTACTTATAGGAAAAAAATCCAACTTCTTTATTTGGCATTTAAAGACCTCTACAATTTGGCCTTAGCCTACCCTTTGAGTCTTATTACACATTATCTCCTTTCATAATTTGACAATTCCCCCAAACTAAGCCACTTGCTATCCTCACGCATAGCATTCCTCTGATTCTGGGGAAGAGGCCGTTTGCTATTTGTCTTGTTTTAAATACTACTTGTTGTTTATGGGTAGTTCTGGTTTCACAGATGAGGATTGTAACCAAAAGGAAGTCAGACATACAAGTAAATCCTACCCTTGATTGAAAAATGGACAAACTAGGATAGCCTCACAGCCAAAGATAGAGCATTATGGGATACCAGTAGTGGTAAGGCAAGGAAGAGGATCTACAGAAGAAGAAGAAAAGAAGTCATCATACAGGTAGGGAAGCAATGGGGTTAGTGTAGGACTATGATGTCTTGTGGAAAGGATGGAGAGAAAGGCCTAGATGAAATATAGCCAGGGTAATTCCAAACTGGTTAAATGATGAATCTTGAAGATCAATTGACCAAGAGGGAAGTCTCTACTGAAATGTCCATGGATCTGTCCTTAGTCTCATGCTGTTTAGCCTTTTTAAATTAATGACTTAGAAGAAGGCATAGATGGCATGCTAATCATATTTGCTACTATCATGAACCAGAGGTGGATAGCTATCATGATGGACTATAGGCAGGTCCTAAAAGAATTGTGACAAGTTAGAATAACAGGTCAAGTTTAAGAAGATAAAATTTAATGTATAAAATTAATTAATATGTACAAAATGTAAAAATTTTACACTTGGATTAAAAAAAATAATTAACTGCCTAAGAGCAGAATCTTAGAGGTGGTACTAGACACCAACTGGTACATATGAAAAGGCTTGGGAAGGTTAGTGGACTGCAAACACAACATGGGTCAACAGTGTGACCTGGCAACCTAAAGAAGTAATATGAACTTAGATTGAATTTAATAGAAGCACAATGTCCAGAATGAGAGAGGCAATAGTCCTGTTGTGGCACCCTAACCTGATCAGATCATGGTCAGAGTACTAGGTTTAGTTCCAGGTGAGATATTTTAGGAAATCTATTTATACACTGAAGCATGTCCTAGGGATAATCATCATCATCATCATGTGGGAAAATTGGAAATCATGCCATAAGAGGATCAGTTGATTGATCTGGGTACATTTAACCTAGAGAAGATAAGGCTGAGTTGAGCCATGATAATTGTCTTATGGACGTCTTATGGACAGATTTATTCTGATTTGTCTCATGGGTGAGACTAGGAGCAGTGGGTAAAAATTGCAGAGAGAAAATTTTGTCTCAATAAAAGAAAATCTCAATAATTAGAGACACCAAAAAGTGAAATGAGCTGCCTCAAGAAGTAGTGAATTTTACAGCACTGGAAGTCTTGAAACAAAGTACTGGGCAACCATTTGGGCATAGCTTAGAAGGAAAATCTGTTCACGATGCCCTCTGAGGTTCCATTTTGAAATAATGATTCTATTCTATAAACAATATACACTCTTTGAAAAAGATTTTAAAACTATACCCCCAAATATTTATATGTAATATTTATTCTATTAGTTTGTAAGCTCCTTGAGGACAGGGCCTGGTTTTTGCCTCTTTTTGTATCCCCAGTGCACAGCACAGTGCCTGGCACATAGTGTATGTTTAATAAATGTTTATTGATTGATTATTATTGTTTTATAATGTTTTAATGTGACTTTCTAGAATAGACTGTTTAAAATCACAAAGTTTTTAATTCTGGATTCTGAAATATCTGAAACTATAGACATCTGGTACAGGACTCTGCTCCTGCAGTTAGTTGCCATCTGCTGATAGGTTAATTGCTCTTAATTAGCTTGCTAACCTTATCAAAGACAAGCATTAACGTTTGCGTATTGACTCTGCTAAGTGCCTAGTAACTTCCTCAGCATCTTTCTGACAGGTTTTCCACATAGTACAAACAGAAAGCTTCTGCTATTAACCTTTATTCTGACCTTAACCTTCAAATTAACTGACAAAACAAACAAAACAACAACAACAACAAAAAACAAACCTCGGAGTCAACATGGAAATCATACTCCTCTGCCACTTTCCCAACTCATGGCAGTGTCCTCTTATTGGGAGTAATTTGTCACAAATCTGTCTGTGTATCCCTTCTCATTCTTACCTCTCTTACTAAGAATAGAATACCTACAATTTACAATTCAGTCATTGCTGAATTTATGGGCACTCCACTTGTTTTGAGTCTTTTGCTATAACAAAAAGTGCTGCTATAAATGGATGATTTCTTTCTCTCTCTGTCTCTCTTCTCTGTCTGTCTGACTCTGTATCTGTCTGTCTGTCCCTCTCTGCTTCTCTCAAATCCCTTTGTGATGTAGACCTAATAGTGGTATTGCTGGGTCAAAAGGTATGCACAATTAAGTGACTTTTTGGGTCACTCAAATTAAAAAAAAATTTGTAATGAATTTAATGAACACTAAAATATACATGTATATATACATATCAGAAAAGAAAGGATTGCATGTGAAACAGCAACTCTGTTGTGAATGTGCCTTGTTTTTTTGAAAAGTATATAATAAATTTAATACATTATTTTCAAAGTTATCTTGCTTGTCTATTTCCTTATGTTTTCTTTTAGATGTTTAAAAAAAGTGATCCATTGACTTTCTTTTTTTTTATTCTTTCTTTCTTCGTCACTAAATCCCTGCTTTCCTCCTACAAATTAAAAAAGAAAAAAAAACACAACTCTTGTAAGCATAGTCAAGCAAAACAAATCTACACATTTGCTATGTCCCAAAATATATGCCTATTCTGCACTTTTGGTCCCTAATCCTCTGTTAGTAGGTTCTTTGTCACTGGTCCTCAGGAATCATAGTTGGTTTTGATCAAAGTTCTTAAGTGTTTCAAAGCTGTTCATTTTAAAAATGTTATTGGCATCTCTGGCTCAAAAGTTACGCACAATTTAGTAATATTTTGAGCATGGTTCCAAACTATTTTCCAGAATGGTTAAACTAAGTCACAGATCCACCAACAGTACATTAATGTGTCTGTTCTCTCAACACCTGTAAGCAATTGACATTTTCCTTTTTTGTCATTTTTGCCAACCTGAAGGTTGTGAGGTAGAATCTTAGCATTGTTTTAATTGGGATTATAAAATTATTAGTAATTTGGAGCATTTTCTTCAGACAATTGTTAGTAATTTGTCTTTCTTTTGAGAACTGCCTGTTTGTAGCCTTTGAAGATTTATGTGTTAGGTAATGGCTCATTATATATGCATACACACATATGCATACATGCATACATCCATACGTGTATGTATGTATGTGTGTTGTATGTATATAAATATATACACACACATACATATATGTAGGGGCAAGTAGGTGTCACAGCAGATAGAGTGCTGGGCCTGGAGTCAGGAAGATTCATCTTTCTGACTTAAATCTGGTCTCAGATACTTACTAGCTGTGTGACCCTGGGCAAGTCACTTAACCCAGTTTGCCTCAGTTTACTCATCTACAAAATAATCTGGAAAAGGAAATGGGAAACCACTCCAGTGTCTCTGTCAAGCAAACTCCAAATAGGGTCATGAAGAAGCAGACATGACTGAAAAATGATTGAACAAAAAAACCACATATACACATGTGCACATATTTATTTATTTTTATCCATTCTCTATATTTTGTAATATCAGAACTTTATCAGAGAAATTTATTGCTAATTTTTCTCAGGTAAGTTTCCCTTCTAATTGCATTGATTTTTATGCAAAACCTTTTCAATTTTGTGTGATCAAATTGTCCATTTTATTTCCTCTTTTGTTCCTCCCCCCCATTTTAGTAGTTCTCTTAAGTTTTAAAGAACTTTTTAATCCCCTAAACCCCTATTTAGCTACAATTTTTATATTAATTATGATTCATGCTTTGATCTTACTCTAATCTGTTTCTATTTTTCTTATAAAGTGTACTTTGTAAGTACATTTTACTTCATTTTCTTAACTTTCTCTCAGCTCTTCTACCTGTTACAGTTGCCCTTGTTAAGAAATCACCAGTTCCTTATGCCAAGCTTATCAGCATCCATGGACCATCTTGTCAATGAAGGCGGCTTTAGGAGAATGTTTCCAGGTAGCTATGGGACCCCAGCTTTCAAATTCCAACCGAGGAGGGAGAGTGTGGATTGGAGGCGCTTAAGTGCTATCGATGTGGATCGGGTAGCTCAGGAGCTGGATGTGACCACCTTACAGGACCACATCACCGGAGTCACTTACTGCAATCTGGACTCAGAGAGATGTGCCTATTGCCAGCAGCCTGTGGACCCGGTGCTCCTCAAAGTTCTCAAGATGGCCCAGCTCATCATTGAGTATTTGTTACATTCCCAGGACTACCTGAGTGCCAATATAATCTCTTTAGAGGAGAAACTCCAGTCTACTCTGGAGCAGCAGCAACAAACTGAACAGAAACTGGGCAAGCAGGCAGAGGAACTGAAGGGAATAAGGGAAGAGAGCCGGAGACGGAAGAAGATGCTCAGCATGCAGCAGCTACTGATACAGGCTGGGGCCAACAGCTATCACAAGGTGAGGAGTCACAAATAGGATGTGGAAAGGCAAAATAGGTCAGTCCTAGGTTTCCAGAGTCCTTCATCTGGCTGTGTTGTCTATAAAGCTAGAGAGGGTTTTGCATTTGTTTTATGAGTGATAACTTGAATGTTTTGGTTGTGGAGGTGATTTTAGCATTTATAGGATCATAGGTCTAGAGCTGGAAGTGATGTCAAGGTCCAACAAAATTTCACTCTCTTGTCTTTGACATGAGGACTACATTCTTGTCATCATTCCTATAGGGAGGATGAGGTGGAACATAAACATGCTCACGCTCTCGGTCCTTGTGAGAGCATCAGGCATTTGACTTACAGATCACCCTCAGGTCTGGTTGTCTGTCAAATGGTTTAAGATTAATACTGTAAAGTTAGATCTATGTAGTTCTCTTTTCTCAGGAATTTCAGAGAAGTTATGTTTTTTTCTGAATTAGTTATGTATTTGAAGTTATGTAGATCTTATTTGTGGATTTTTTGTGCAGGTTTCAATCATGTGTAGCTTTAAGGGTGTTAAAGATAGGATAAGGAGTATGTGTGTGTGTGTGTGTGTGTGTGTGTGTGTGTGTGTGTGTGTGTGT
>NW_020954737.1:14558477-14675753 GCF_900497805.2 Vombatus ursinus | reverse complement strand
TGTGTGTGTGTGTGTGTGTGTGTGTGTGTGTGTGTGTGTGTGTGTGTGTGTGTGTGTGTGTGTGTAAGCTTGGAGGAATGATTTCCAGCCCTGGCTTATTATCTCCACTTAGCTCAAGAAATATCAATAGATTTAGAGCTGGAAAAAGACTTTATAGATCACTCAGCTCAAAATCCTCTCTTTATACATCAGGCTGAGAGAAGTTAAGATCACATGATTAGTAAGTTGCAGAGCTTACATTTGAATCAAAGTTACCTGACAAGCATGCTTTCTACCATACCCTGCTGGAACCTGAAACATCGTTAGACGGCACAAAGTAGGAGGCTTTGTCTTAATTGTTTATGTGTAGCAAAAAAATATTCAGACCTTTTCCATTCTTAATGAGAGAAGTGCTAACCTATATTCCAATTAGAATATTCTTAAACTAATTTTAATTCATTTATATAGATAAAATTTTAATTTAATTTTAATTCATTTATTGTGGAGAGAGTTTCTTCTTCTGGAAGTTCCCTTTATCCATGAATTCACAGGTCCAGTCTCTATCCTTATCTCTCCATATATACCTATATATGTACATATTATACACACACATATATAATTGTATCTGAGTATGTGTAATTGTATATACAGTCAATAAATATTTATTAAACACCTACTATATGCCAGGTACTGTGTCAAGTGCTAGGGATACAAACATGAAAAAAGAATGGTAGTCCCTGCCCTCAAGGAGCTTACAGTCTACAGGGCAGCAAGGTAGAAAAGTCAGAGAAGTCCCAAAGTAATGCAACCAGGTGAGAAATGAGAAGATGTCTGAGCTAAGCTCCCTCCTTAAAGAAGATTTTAGAATTTCATGGTTCCATCCTCAAATCAGAGGGACAGAGGGTGGTGATGAGGTAAGCTGATGAGATCTTCAAGAATGATAAAGTACACAAATATATAATTATATTCACATATTATATATAAGCATATGATCATATATAATATATGATTATATATGAAATACTATACACATATATATGTACTTATATATATACAATTAAACCATTTTAGGAAGGGGGAAGGTTGTGATGAAATTAAACAAATAATACTGGGGTACCACAGTTCTGAGAAGGTTGGACATCACTGATGTTCAATGTGGAAAAAGTAGGGCTGAGGCTAGGTGAAGAGATAGGGATAGTAGTACCACATTGCTTCAGCATTCTGTACCAGTACTCAGGTGCTATGTTCTGGTTCAAAAGAAGTTATAAAAGATTCTGATCTTATCTTTCCGCTTCCTTGGCATACCAAACCCAGATTGTCCCTGCCTGCCACCATGCTCCTCTCCTCTCTATGCTCGAGACACAATCCTGAAGACTGGGGAGGAGGCTGGAACACCCGAGCAGTAACTGCAGGATAAGGCAGCGTCCTCAGTGAAACCAGTCACCGGGTACATTTGAAGCTCGAGGCAGTTGCTATCCCTTCCAGAAACTGCTAGATTGTTTTAATGTCTGTGCTTTATCTTCTTTACACCCTTTATCAGCACTGGGAATAAAAAAGGAATTTTTTTTTTTGTGAAAACCCTAGGCTCTACGATAATAGAAATATTACTGGATGTAGGCCCAGAAGAAATGAGGCCACATAGTAACTGACTTTTAGAAAGTCCCTTGACTCAGTTTACTCATCTGTAAAACAGGGATAATAAGTCTAACCCTACCTCATGGGGTAGTTATGAGAATAAAAAAAGAAATATATATAAAGTATATTGTGACTATAAATATTTGCCATTATTTTATCATCTATTTTAATCTATTTCCTATTTGTTCATATGCAGTGCCATTTGTGTGACAAGGCTTTCATAAACAACTCTTACCTTCAAGGCCATATCCAGCGAAGACACATTGAGGTCAAGCAGTCTGGTGAGCAACATTGATTGACCCTTTCAAAGCTTAGGCCTTAGAGTTGGGGGGAGGGGATACCTGCCTTCAAGGAGCTTATACTCAAAGCCATGCAATATACACACAGTAAGAGTTTAAAGATAATACTAAAATTACTTTATATGATACTTTAAAGGGCTACAAGGTGCTTTCTTCAGCATCCCTGTGAGCTAGATAGTGTTATTATAATTCCCACTTTGTAGATGAGAAAACTGAGGCTCAGAGAAATTAAATAACCTGCCATGGCTAGGGGATACCATTTGGTGAATGGAAAGAATACTAGATTTAGAGTTAGAGAATCTGAAATACTAGATTTAGAGTTAGAGAATCTGACATACTAGATTTAGAGTTAGTTCCCAACTCTACCACCTACAAGCTGTATGACCTTTGATGAGTCTCTTAGCCTGTGTTTACCATCTGTAAAGATAATACTTGTCCTTCATACCAAGGTTTTTGGGAGGAAAACAATTATATAAATGTGAGCTGCTAAGTGTCAGAGGCAGGGTTTACACTTGAGTGTCCTGAGTCTAAGTTCAGTGCTCAAGACACAAATAAGCATAAACGCATTTAATGCTAGACAAGCACTTAAATGCTGAAGGGGTAGGATCAAATGAACAATGGAAGCAGGGTGGGAAGCTGAGCTCTTTTGAGCTCCTTTGATGACAGACTAATAACATTCTCCAGTTACCAATTTCGTGGAATTCTGGGGCTACCTGTTGCCCCATATATCAGTTTACAGGAAAGATATGGTGGAGCTAGATTGTGAAGGGTTTTAAATGCCAAATAGAGGAATTCGTATTTTATCCTGAGGGAATGGGGAACCACTGAAGTTTCTTGAGTAGAAGAGTGAGTTAGTTGGTCAGGACTGTGCTTTAGGAATATCAATTTGAAAGCTATGTGGAGGGAAGAAATGGATGTAGGAGGACCAATTGGGAGGATATTAAAATAGTCCAGGCAAGAGGTGATGAGGACCTGGACTAAAGTGCTTGTGGCATCAGTAGGAACTAGGGGATAGATGTAAGACATTTTGAGGAGATGGATTCAGTAAGACTTGGCAACTTGTTTTATTTGCACACAGAGGCAGCTGATGGTTCAACGTATAAAGTTTGGTTGGTGCCAAAAAGACCTGAGTTCAAATCTGGCCTACAACATTTATTTTCCGTGTGATCTTGGGCAGGTCATTTAACCTCTGTTTACCTCAGATTCTTCAACTGTAAAATGGGGATAATAATGGTATCTGCTTTGCAGGGTTATTGCGAGGATCGAAGGAGATAATATTGGTAAGAACTTAGCAGTGCCTGGCACCTAACAGGAACTACATAATTGCTTATTCCCTTTCCTTCCCTTGTGAATGGTAGGACAGAATGAAAAGCTGAAGTTGACTCTGAGGTCTCAAGCCAATGTGATTGGAAGGATGGTGATGTCTTTGATAGAATTAGGGAAATTAGAAGGAGGGATGTCTTGTTTTGGATTTGTTGAGTTCAGATCCCTATAGTTATGCAGGGGAAATTGACCAAAAGATAGTTGGTGACATAGGGTGAAGATTTAGGAGACTAAAAAGTGTGAATCTGATAAGTAGGTAGAGACCCAGATTAGCAATTTCATGAAAACACAGGGAAGAGATAGTAATCGGAAAGAGAAGGTGGTCAACTGTGACATATGTTGCAGAGAGTCAAGAAGGATGAGGACTGAGAAGAGGCCATTGGATTTAACGATAAAAAGATAATTGGTGGCCTTGGAGAGACTTTTTAAGCAATGAACAAATCATCTATGACCTTAGATATAGCAGCCTTGGTGTAATGGTGAGGGTTAGTAAGAATTTGAGAAATGAATGGGCAATAAGAAAATAGAAACAATGAATGTAGGCAGTTTCCCTTAGCCCTACTTAGGAGTGTGGTTATGAAAGAGAGGAGAGAGACGTGGGATGATAGAGTAAAATAAGGATTTTTTTAAAGAATGGGAGAGATCTGACATGTTTGAAGTGATAAGAGAAGGAGCCATCTAGTAAGGAGAGGTTTAAAATTATGGTGAGAGGACTTGATTGAAAGAAAAAGCTCCTGAAAGAGATCCCAACGACCCACAGAGATATTTAATTTTGCCCTGAACATAGAGGAAACTGGCCACTTTAGGAATTTTCTTTTCTTATTTAGCTATAGGAGTCCCTTCCTTCTTTGAAAAATAACCTTCCTGGAATAGAATTATAGCACTAAAGAATGTCAGAGTTGGAAATACTCCTATGGTTTATCTAGTCTAACCCCCTAATTTTACAGGGTAGGAAAATATCTCCCCATTTCCTTTTTTAAAAAAATCTCCCATGAATATGGAGGATTTGAAGTCACATTCCTTTTACAAAGTGCTTTCCTTACCATAAGCCTGTGAAACAGGTAATGAAAACATTATTTTCCTCTTGACAGATAAAGAAACTAAGAGGAATGAAATAAGTGACCTTTGGTCACACAACTAGTAAATGGTAAAGTCAAGAATTGAACCCATATCTTTGGGTCACCAAAATATCTAGTGTATTTTCTTTTATATCACATTGACTCTTTGCTCAGCATACCTTTTCTTCTTGGGACATAATAATGGACTCCTTATCCTTGACTCATAATGGAATCTCCTTGGTATTTTTATGCTAAATTGCATCCAACCAATTATAAGTGAAGGGCATAGAATTATAGAATATTAGACCTTGAAGATCTGCTTCAACCCATCTATTTTACAAGTAAGGAAACTGGGACTCAAGAAAGTTAAGTGACCACCTTGGTATAATGTTTTAAAGGGCACCATATAAGCAGTCAGAAGGCCGATTCTAAGTGCTAGATTCTCCATTTAGTAATCTGGGCAGCTAGGTAGTACAGTAAATAGAGCATAGGGCTTGAAATTAGGAAGACTTGTCTTCCTGAGTTCAAATGTGGCCTCAGGCACTTCCTAGTTGTGTGACTCTGGGCAAGTCACTTAACCCTGTTTGCCTCAGTTTCCTCATCTATAAAATAATCTGGAAAGGAAATGGCAAACCACTCTAGTAGCTCTGGAAGAATACCCTAAATTGGGGTCAGACACAATTAAACAACAACAAGTGTTGAGCAAGTCATTTACCTATTTGAGCCTTGGTTTCTTGATTAAATAGGAATAATTGGATTTCTCCTACCTTGTTTCATAGGACTGTTGCGAGTATCATATAAAATAGTACATGAAAAGTACTTTGCAAATCTTAAAACATTATAAGAATGTTAGGTATTATTATTACTATTATTTTATAAAGTACCATAATTATTCTTTCCCAAATCATATCATATGATGAGCTGGTTAGTAGCAAAGATAGGGTAGCAATAGTATTTTCTCTTTCTTTAGTTCTTTCCAATATACCATACTGCCTTTCCTATACATTTTTATATCTTAATATTTTCTACATAGAATTAACATTTACCCCAAATTGTGCTATGGAACCTTTGAGATGAGGCCATAAGATACTAAATTTCTTTCTTTTTCTTTTTGAAGTGGGCAGAATTAAATATAAATATTTGATTACTATTATTTATGACAACAATCCTCCACTAAAGTCATACTTTGATGACTCACTTTGGCATGAAGCTGATCCTGGGTTCTTTAAGGTTCTACCAGAGGAGGCTTACCTGGCTGATGCTGCCAAGCTGAAAAAACTTTAAGTATAAACCTGGTAATGAATATTATGTCTGCTTCCTGAGGCCTAGCCTAATGAATAGGCCCATCACCCAAAGGTTACAGTTTCTCATGAAGATTATAGAAAATGAAGTGAATATCAAGTCCTGGAACCACAGTTTCAATCCCAGTTCACCTACTTACCACTTGTATGACCTTGAGCAAATTAATTCGCCTTTCTGGACCTTAAGTGATTCATCTGTAAAATGAGGAGTTTGGACTAAATGATCTCTGGGGGTCCTGTCCAATTCTGAATTTATGATCCTGTGATTGATGTACTAAGACTTGGAGGAGTTATAATCTTTATTAGTGGAGAGAATGGTGACATTTCAAGGCTCTTCTCAAGGGCTACCTCCTAAGTGAGCTTTTCTGATTTACCCTAGTTCAGTGATTCTCAAATTATTTTTGCTTACAGTACAGCATTACTCTTTGCTATGAGGAATGGGGGCACACTGAGGGAAAGGCAGGAGACTTATACATGTCTGTATCAGTTGCATGGCATTTGCAACAGATTCCTGCATGAATATATGATTGCAAGTGTAAGTTCCTGATGATTTGAGGAATGCCTAAGGATATTCAGTCATATGACAACACCCTTTGAGAATCAATGCCCAACTTGTTTATTGTCTTTCAAATTACCTTACATAAATATATTTTGTATAGTGCTATATTTACTTTTCTATGAAGATGTCCATCTCCTTTCAGTAGAATATTAGCTTCTTGAGGGTAAAGGTTATTTTTCTTCTGTATTTGTATTCCCAGTGCCTGACAGGTGATTGATTGATTGATTGATAAGGAAGAAGAATCATTATAGTTCTGTGGTGTTTTCACCCAAGATCTCACCAGATCTCCAGAATAATTCTGTGAGATTAGCATGAAGAGACTGTTTTGGAGAGCAAGTTAAAATGTAGAAAATTTTACATTTTGATTGAGAGGTGCTTATGGTACAGGTGTTTATGATATGGTTTAAAATAGTGCCTACTATGTGCCTGGGACAATGCTAAGTTCTGGGGATACAAAGAAAGGTAAAAAAACCCCAAATATTTGCTACTTCTATAAAGACCTTTGAAAAACATTGTAAAAATTAAGTGTTTGTGGAGATTTTGAGCTCTTATAAATCTGAAGTGATTTATTTTTTATTCACTAATTAGAAGATCTGATTTTGGCAGCGTAAAAGATGTCAAAAGGAACTCTATATTGAGAATCCACAATATTGTAGAAAGAAGGATTAGGATAAAAAAGTCTATGGTACATGGAGTTAATTTACAGGATTTAAATTAAAACTTTTTGTACTGATAATGGCATTTTTATACTATCAGGAAACCATCTGGCTCAATATTTTGATATTTCAAAAATCTAATATTTCATAATATAATCATATATCTAGAGCTGGAGGAGACCTCAGGGTCCACATAGTCCAGACTTCTCTTTTTTCAGAGGAGGAAACTGAGGCCAAGGGAGGTTAAGTGACTTGCCTAAGGTCACACAGGGAATAAGCAGCAGAGGTAGGGTTGTAGTCTGTCCTCTGACTCCAGAACCAGCATCTATTACACTCTCCCATGCTGCATCTAATTCACCTGTGTGGTTACTCCCTTCACCAAGGCAGATTACAACCTTAGCTTTGCCTTGGTAATGGTCTTCATGAGTTGCACCTGAAAAAATTCAGAACCTGGTGGCAAACCATCCAATGATGAGCCTCCCTGGATCTAGTTTGGCTGATCTTCTGGTTACCGACACGCAGCCTCTTGCTGGATTGTACCCGAAGCTTTTCTAGATTGGGAGAATGTGCAAGAGCTTTTGCATAGCCTCTGAACCTGGTCAGCTCCTCTCCAGGAAGGGACATTGGAGCAGGGCTTTCAAGGAGAAACTCCTGATTAACTACATTTGTTTTAAAATGATCCTATCTATTCAAATGTGGTTTGTATCACTGTCACCTGTTGACAGAAAAATGAATTGTAAGCATAGGCCCTATGAGGTCCTAACCATCCTCTAGAGCAAGAATTCTTATTCTGGGGCCTGTGAATGTGTTTTATTTTAAAAAAATATTTTGATAACTATATTTGAATAAAATTGGTTTCTTTAGTAATCCTATGTATCTCATTTCACGCATTTGAGAATATTATTTTGAGAAGGGCTCCATTGGCTTCACCAGGCTATCAATGGGATCCATGACACAAAAAAAGGTTAAGGCTACTTGTCTAAAAGTCATGCCTTGCAAATTTAAGGGACAATGAGCATAATAAGATGCTTACAAATCTATTTAGTCCCTCCTATACACATATTCCTAGTGCAGACATTCCTAAATCACTGATTAAGCTTGGAACACCTTTGTTTGTATGGCCTTGACAGAAAAACAGAAGCAGCAAATGCAGGACATGGAAGATGGAATAGAAGAGCTGAAGGCAAAGCTGAAGTGGACCCAATCCCAGCTGGAAGCTGAGAGAGAGGCGGAGAGGCAACATCAGCTTCAGGTGGGAACATGGAAGGAGTGAGGTAGAGAAGGTCAAGAAAAGGAGTGGATTTGGGGCTACAGAGCTCCCTGAGGATGTAGGTTATAGCTATACAGCAAATTAGAACAATTCTGGATGGTCTTCCCAGCTTGAGGACCAAAGCTGTTCTTTTTTGGTGCACATATCATATTCTATTTGATGTGATGGTCATTTGTGTATGTGGGCATCCTCCTACTAGATTGTGAGCCCACTTAGGACAGGATAATAATAAGTGATTTTTACATAGTGCTTTAAAGTTTGCAAAGTGTTATGCAAACACTCCTATTTGATCATTACAATAACCCCATAAGGATTGTAATACCACAGATATTATAATCTGCAATGCTACAGATATTGCAATTTCCCATTTTACTGAGGAAGAAAGTATACCAATTATTGATTTCAAAAATCATTTTAGGTGGCCTGGACAAGAGATTTGATTGATTTTTGTCAGGCCTGCCTAGATGAAGTGAATCACCTACTTGTACCCTTTTCCCACCAAATTGCACTTCAATCCAAATTATTTTTATCCTCTTTTGTATCATTTGTTTACATAAAGTGTGCCTATTGGAGCATCTATTTGATTGAGTAGCAATGTGCTTTTCATAAGTGACTCAAAAGGAGTAGAATAGTGTTCTACTCTGTCCTTGAGGAGTGTAGAGTCAAGTTGCAGATGCGTGAGTATGCGCCTGGTGGCTTTGTGAGCGTTTAAGGAGCACCCAGTGCTGTAAGGTCCAGATTTCTTTTGTGTGTCTCCATAGCTACTAAACTACTGATTGGACTCACGGTGAGCAATGATTGTTTTAAAAATTAAATTGAAAAATTCTTTTGTATTTTTCTTGCTTGTCTTTTCAGGAAGCAGAGAATATTCGCCTGAGGGAAACAGAGGCAAAGAGGGAATTTGACAGATGGAA
Source organism: Vombatus ursinus (assembly GCF_900497805.2). Lineage (NCBI taxonomy): Eukaryota > Metazoa > Chordata > Mammalia > Diprotodontia > Vombatidae > Vombatus > Vombatus ursinus. Next base: position 14,666,759 of record NW_020954737.1, on the reverse strand, counting down.
AGAAGAGGAAAGGATGAAGCTTTACCAGGAAATAGACAATTTGAAGCAATTGCTTCTAAATGAATTTAAGAGTGTTACCAGTCAGAACTCTATGCTAGAAGAAGTAAGTTACATAAAAGGTTTACGCACTTTCAGTTGGCTATGTGTTTAACCCTTTCCTCACAGCAATAATATAGTTCAAATAAATGTAATCTGCCATTAGTAGATTGTCAGGGTGTATTCTTCCAGGAAATAAGGTATTGGATGATGTCATTTAAATTCATTCACATTTAAAAATATTTTTAGAGTAACCATATGTTTTGCGTACTCACTTTATACATTGAAAAGGATTCACATACTTGGTTACATGTTGCATCCACCATTAGAAGATAAGTTCTGTGAAGGTAGGGGCTGTTTGTCCTTTTTATACATCCCTAGTATCTAGCACAGTGATAGTGCCAGGGAACCAGATATTCATAACCATCCTTGTCATTACCAGTTACTTGCCCAGGGTCACACACCTAGTAAGTGTCTGAGGCTAGATTTGAACTTAGGTCTTCCTGACTACAGGTCCAGTGCTCTATGTGCTGAGCCATCAGCTGCCTTGTAACATAAAATACTTGAGGGGAAATCATGTGAGATAAAGCTGGAAAGGTAGGTTGAAGTCAGATTGTGAAATATTTTAAATGCCAATATAAGGAGCTTAGGCTTTGTTTAGTACTTAATTTGGAGACATTCAAGGCTAGAAGTTAGAGGCTAGCTGTACTAATCCAGTTTTACAGCATAGGCTGAAGAAATAGGAATTTGGGAATTTCCATGATCTGGTTATGTTTTCCAGTCAAAAAAGACAGAGGCCTTAGAATCATTGAATATATTAAATTATGTGTTCAGTTTTCACTTCTCTGTTGGAAAAGACATATTGTGTGGCTACACGTGCAGAAAATCTTCTTTCAGCTCTCTTTCTCCTAAATTCAACATTGGCTCTGACACTTCAACACTTCTTTGAAAAGAGGGCAGGAAAAAATTAGATGAGATGTTTAGTGATTATTGTAAGATGAAAATCCAGGGGCACACACAATTACTCAGAAACTCTTGATGTGGAAGGGTTAAGAAGAAGTCAGTAGACGTCTTCTTTCTGTAAACTGAAGGAAGTTCATGCCTCTCAGGTCAAAGAACAGGGACATGGATTGCTTAGTCTATTAACTGAAGAGCTCTTCATTAGACAATTTCAGAGGCAACATGGTAAACTGAGTCACAAAGTGGAAAATATAAGAGACTAAATTTGAACCCAATTCTTTTCTTGTTCCAAATTCAATACTAGCTATCATTTTTATATAGACATATCTTATAGTTTGGAGCATTTTCCCTTGATGCATTGTCTTAAATTTATCTTTAAAAAGTAATTTGTTGTGAACTTAACTTTATCACATGAATAAAACAATTTTTGTCTGTGTTTTCTTTCACAATATGACTAATATGGAAATGTTTTGCATGATTGCACATGTATAATCTATGTCAATTAGCTTGCTTTCTCTCTGAGTGGGAATGAAAAGAAGGGAGGGAGAGAATTTGGAAATCAAAATAAAAAAATGTCAATTGTTTTTACATGTAACTTGAAAAAAAAGAACAAAACCATTGAACTAAACTTTTAGTTTATTTTTTAGTTTTAGTTTAGACTTTCACCATATAGAAAGGTATAATAGCTTATCAATTTCTTAATTTTATAGGATGACATAGGATTTACAGTTTCTCAATCATGGAAAAATAGGTTAGATTTTAAATAAATCAGACTTCAGGGAAATAAAAAATATCAGTGAAAATTTGCGTTGTTTCCTAGGTTGTGTCCTTCTTCAGCAGCTTTCTGCTTGAAGCCATTCAGTAACACACATGTAAATGGAAGAATGGCAGATAAAATTTTGTAGTCTGTTAAAGATATTTGCAGGCTTGAAGATCTTTTGATAGGCCAAGTTAAAGGATCCTTTTATCAGTGTATGCTCTTTACATAGCACAAGATGTGTAAGAGACTATTATTATGAGATTTTAGTTTAAAATATGTATCAATCTCTTCAGAAACTCCAAGCATTGCAAACCCACACTGTAGTAGAGTCTCACCTTGGAACACTGAGTGATGATGATGCTGAAGACCGACAGAAACAGGCAAAGGAAGTACAAGACATGAAGGAAAAGCTTGAGCATCAGGTGAGTTTTCCCCATGTGTTTCATCTCCAGTTCCATTTTTAGATCCATTCTATCTGCTCCCAAAGTTATCTTCATTTTGTTAAATGGAAGAAGCAACTTTAAGATAATAAGTTTCTTTGTATTTGTATCCCTAGTGCTCAGCACGGTGTGTGACATACAGAAAGCACTTAATAAATGTTTGTTGACTTATTTATTTTTGAGGTACATTTGCCAACTCATGAAATTTAAAAAAATGGAAGAAGTCCCCTAAATTTCTAATTCTTTAGGATAAACTCTGTTATAAGAAGGTTGAATATTATGTAATTTATGACCAAAAATTCCTTGTCCATAGTAATAAAAACATTTAACAAGTTCACATAATATAATTATTCCTACTTTTATTCCCCAAGTGAATTTTTTTAAATAAGGGATTTTGCTCACAGCATCACTTAATTTCAGAGTTGGAAGGAACCATAGAGACCATTTTCTAACATATTTGGGAACAAGAATCCTACCTACAACATTTCTGCCACATGGTTACCCAGCCTTTGCTTGAAGACTTCTTGTAAAGCTAAAGCTACTCTTTCCAACTTTTGATAGCTCTAATTATAAGAAAGATTTTGCTACTATCCAGTCTAAATTTGTCTCTTTGCAGCTTCTACCCATTGCTCCTATTTCTACCCTTTGGGACCAAGCAGAACAAAGCTAATTTTTTTCCCACATAATTTCTGTTCAAATTTTTGGACACAGCTATTATGTTCCCATTAAATGTCTTCTTTTCTAGGTGAAACATGCTTAGTTTCTTCAATTAATCCATATTATGAACTTGAGACTCTTCACCTTGCTGGTCATTCTGGATGGTATCAGGATAATCAATACCCTACCTATAATGTAGTTACCAGAATTGAACACAATACTTCAGATATTGTCTGACAAGGGCAAAGTTTCCATACTACTGAATACTAATCTTCTCTTAATGAGTCTTAGATCACATTAGCTTTTTTTAAGCTTCCATATACTATTAACTAATATATTCTAATAAATGTTTATTGGATTGAATTAATTCATATTGAGCTTGCACTCCATCTTGTATTTATAAAATACATGCCCTCCCCCTCCCAAAGCTATTAATTTCAGCCAAATTTTCTAGCCTACTGTGTGCTTTTTGCATCCTAAGTATATAATCCAGGGTATTAACTACATCTCCCAGTTTTCTGCCATCCGAATATTTGATGTGCATGAAAACTATGTCTTTATATAAGATGTTGTTAAAAATGTTAAATGAGATAGGATCAAGTAAAGATTTTGGGGGGACGTCACTAACGAGTTTGTTTCAAATATACAGTGAGCCATTAGTGACTACTCTTTAGGTCTAGCCATTCAATTAGTTAGAAATCACCCTAGGTGTATTATCATTCTGTCTATACCTCTCTATCTTGTTCAGAAGAACAGCATGAGAGACTTTATAAAATGCATTGTTAAAATCTAGGTAAACTGTATCTATGATGCCTCCCCAACCTTCCCTCACCCTGCTCAGTCTGCTACTTTAGTGACCTTAGGAAAAATGAGGTTAATGTAGCATGACATATTCTTTATGAAATCATATTTGCTAACTATCCCTATCTTTAAAAACCAATGAAATTGTATTTGCATTGCCACAATTACATATTAACTTCACAGATTGTATAGTTCATTCCCAGATAGCCCACAAACATTCTGTCACTTCTAATTCAGGTGTAGGTTTGTATTTAAAATGATATTTAGATAATTCAGTATTTTTTTATTGAAAATAGAAGCATCAATGGAACCACAGTTCAAGAATTTCCTAATTATTCTTCCTGTTGTGGATGTTAGTATATAAGAAATTAAAAGCTATATAAAGGATTGATCACAAGTATCCATCTATCTATAACTATTTTTATCAGTCTGTTAAAGATCCTCATTTGTTCTTATATTTACCATTGCCAGAGGGATGACTCTAATGGGAGAGGCCAGCTTAAAGTGCCTTAGTAAGGCTACAGACCAAGGACACTCTTGATTGGAAATTACCTAAATAAGATCTCATTTTTTCTTTGCATACACACACACATATGCATATATACATACATACATATACATACACACACACATATATACATATATATATACATATATACACACACATATATATATATACACATAAAGAAACACCTGAAATAGTTTAGTCCTTTTAACTTGGTATTATTCTATATGATTATATAGGGTATATGGGTGTTCAAGGAGGACTAGCACCTCTGGTGTGAGGATTTGCTGAGCCCTTTTCAGGGCTGCTCATACAACTTTGGTGTCTACCTGGCACTCCAACTCTCACTTGTGGCTCTAAGAAGCCACAAGCATGTACAAGAGCCAGTAAACCATCTTGGCAGATGGGTTAAACCCAGTTGAGGGTAACCAACAAGCCTCAAACCTGTTGGTGAGTTAAATGGTTGACTATTCCAAGCATGAGAAGATTTCCCCCAGCAGAATGGGTAGATAAGAACAATTTGTTCCAATGATCATGAAGGTGACTACTGTGGAATGTTTAGATCTTGGTCAGACATCAAAGATACTAGCTAAGGCCATGTAATTGTCAGTCATCTTGACTTTTGTCTTGCCACTGGACTTCAGTGACTCTGGAAGAGAGTGAGGCTGATGACTTTGTGCAACTCTGCCTCACTTAAATCAAATTCACACATGAGTTAAGGCATTACCCATGATATCATTGGTCCTCTTTGAAAATGAAGGACAAACAACAACAATTCTATATGACTATTTTATTTATACCTGCTTTAGCCATCATAGGGTAAATTGTGATTTGATATAATCCAGCTCTATGTGAAAGGGACAAAAGAAGAAGCTCTTAACTCATTCTGGGCCAATTAAAAATCAGTATATTTTGGAATGATCTGATATGGAAAGGATTTAGGGACACAGACAAAATTTGGGGAATTTATTTCAGCCATCAACTCTTTCAAATAGAGGTTTTTAAATGTGTGTGTGTGTGTGTGTGTGTGTTTGTGTGTATGTGTGTGTGTATGTGTGTGTGTGTCCCTTTTGGCAGTCTGGTGATGCAATCCCTTCTTAGAATATTGTTTTTAAATACATAAACTGATATAAATAGGATTACAAAGGACACCAATTATATTGAAATATGGTTATAAAAACGGCCAAGTTCATAGATTTCAGGTGAAGAATCCCTGCTCAGAGCTCAATAGTCATCCTTTGTATACTTTCAATTTTCCAGAAATTAACATGGAAGAGAAAATTAAAGGACCTGCAGGAAGAACATCTGGAAGAAAAGAAAAGGGTAAAAGCTGCAATGCAAGTGGTCCAGGGTTTGTGACTGTAGCATAGGCTTTCTGATTTATTTCCTGCTTACTTCTCAAAATCCTCCCTCTGCCCTATTTCAAGTAGGAGACAGTTTACTAGCAAAATAGTTTGGGGGTTGGATGAGGAAGAGGAGATTCAAGATGAAAAATTGCTTGTGGCTACTGACATTGTGAACCTCAGGAACTCCAACAATACAGCAAGGGCTGTAGGATAGACTCACATTTTCTTTTGGACAAAGAAAGCCTCAATATGCTTGATAAAAAGAGTTGAAGAGACGTAAATGGTAGGTAAGCAGACTTTCACTTTAAACAAACAACCTATTTTGCTTCTTCAGTTTCTATTGTTATCAAACCATCAATGGATCTTCTACTTCTGCTAACCCCAGCAGCCTACCAGTGGATACAATTTTATGAAGGAAAAAAGTAGTTAATATTTCTTATCAAAATTGTGTGTCAGGATGACGAATACTGCAGAGGGAGTAAATTCAGTATTAGTGATAAAGATATGCATTTTTATGGGATTTATTTATGCCCACAGAAATTTCTTGTTATCCTGGACAAAACCTCAGTTTACCACAATTGTATAGAATAGGGTCTGGCAAACTATGATCCCTTAGCTTTTCACAGAGTGTACAAAAACATATGGTGGGCCAGATTTGGTCCAGAAGCTGTAGTTTGCTGACCATGATGTAGACAAATAGAGGCCCTGAGGAATATATGATCTGAGTTAACAAAGTATTAAACCCAGTAGTTATTTCAAGGGCTTATCTCTAGTTATCTCTGTTTTCCCTAGGTATAAATACTTCCTCAAGGGGAAACTGGTGGTGATGCTGATCATACTGTTCCTCTTATTTGTCCTGATAGAGAAAACTAAACATATCTTTTGCCTACATTCAATCACATTGACTATAAGCCATTTCTTCTAAGTTTATGGGAACAAGGACTTTAATACTTCCTTGCTCCATTATACTCTGTGTGGATTGAGTAGATAAATGGAAGTTTAATTGCAAAACTAAAAGAAGCTTACTGCTATTATTTCATGCATTTCTGCAAATCATTCATTACATATGTGTAGGGAAAATGGTTTCTCATTGTGTTTGAGTAAACAATTCATTTCACTTTGTCAGAGCAGAAAAATAACAGCAATATATTTGATAATGACTTTTTAAAAATATCTATGACAAATAATTATAGTTATTACCTTACTATAGTAAGGTACTGAGTAAGGTAAGTGGCAGGCCACTAGTTGATATGATGAATTTTTTACAAAATAGCACCCAAGTTCTTATTTCACCTCCGATAGTTCATGAATATCTCATTGAATTGAGTGATATGTTATAGACTTTTCTGAAATCTGATCTCTTCCAACAAGAGATTATCTTAGTCTCTTCTGGGACGAAATCACTTTGGACAACATTTTAATATAGGTTATGGCATCTCAGAGGTCAGACCAGAAATTTAACAGACCTCATTCTTTTCAACAGTTGAAGGATGAAAATGAGAGACTCCGAGTCTCCCTGTCTCAGGATCAAAGAAAAGCTGCAGACCATTTTCAGTGCCAGATGAATTCACTCAATGCCAAATGCCAAGATCAGGCCAACATCATTAAGTCCCAGGAAGAAATGGTATGTCTGCCGTCTTCTTTACTAGGATAGTTTCATTTAGGATATTCAATGTCAATCTTTAAAAGGTTTTGATTGATGTCTTTGTTTTTCACACCACCTTCACTTTCAGATATATTCCCTTATCCCTTAGCAGTAAGCAATCCCTTGTTACAAAGAATAAAAATAAAAGAGAAAAAAGTAATTAATCAAAATTAATCAATATACTAGTTGAATTTGACAGTATTTGTCATGTTGCATACCCATAATTTTCCACCTCTGCAATGAAAGGAGAGAAGTACATTTTTCTCATCTCTTCAAAGCCAGTCTTATATATATATATTATGCTTCATAACTAAGATCAGATTATTTTCTTCTTTTATCATTGGTTCCCATCTTATTTGCAAGGTTTCTCCTGAAGAGGGAAATGAAAACAGGACTGGAAATAGAAAACCAATAACTGGAAGCGGTTTTATCTTCCTTTATTATAGTGATGATTTCCGTCTTCATTAAAGACTATTAGCAACAACTAAGTAAGAAACAAAAGCAAAAATAGAAACTTCCATGCTTGTGTTTATTCTTTTGTTCTTGAGGATGGTTAAAAAGAAGTTGCCCTTTTCTATGCTATCACATCCTAATGAGGAGCAACCAAATGTGTGCCAGCATAAGCACAATTTATGAATATATTGATCATTAAGACATTTTACAATTATTAGACCCAACCAGCAGCAGGTGTTTTATTATCAAACATGCTTGCCTCTTTCTGATTTTACATAAAATTATTTTATTCAAAAATATATCCTTCATTAGCTTATTGTTAATGCCTGGATTGTCACCTTTAGAGAACCATCCATGTTTGTTATTGAGAATTTAACACTTTGATGGGGATGTGGTTTCAGTAGTGTGGGTAGTCCTTTCAATAGCAAAGATCTCAGCTACTCTCTATTACCTTATTCTGCACAAATCATACATTTCTGTAAATCCTCCTTTGGGAACCTCCCAAAGATTCTAGGGATCCTCCCGTGGTTCTTTTAATATCTCAGTGTTACCAAGATGGCACTTGGACTCTCCATCTCCTCTCTTATCCTCTCTATGGAACTAGTTTATCTCTTTTTCTGTCTTTGATGTAGTTTTTTATGTAACATCTAAAGTGTAGTCATTGTTGTTGATGATAATAATGACAATAATAGCATTTTTATATAATGCTTAAAGTTTGCCAAGCACTTTACAAATATTACATTATTTTATCCTCACAACAACTCTGGGAGGTAGGTGATAGTATTATTCCCAATTTATAGATGAGGAAATTGGTGCAGACAGAGGGTAAGTGACTTGCTCAGGGTTACACAGCTAGTAAGTATCTGAGGCAGGATTTGAACTCAGATCTTCCTGATTCCAAGTTCAACTTTTTCTCCACTGCTCCTACTTATACCTGTCATTATTCTTTTCATTGACCCTCAGGTTACTTGTGATATTGATTTTTCTGAAAGAATGGTGTTTCACTATTTGTAGCCATATAATATCTCTAGGAGAACACTGTTGAGAGAGATGACCATTTGTGGCACTGGGCTTTTTGTTGTTCACCCTTTGTTCTCAAAAAGGGCCAATGCCATCACAAGGGTGATGTCATAATTGCGCATGAATTGGATTTAAGTGAGACAGAACTGCACAAAGTCGTCAGCCTCACTCTCTCCTCCAGAGGCATCAAAGTCCAGTGGCAAGACGAAAGTCAGATGGTGGCCTGTGATGTAGTGGATGGCCTTGGCCTTTTAGAATTGTTGAAAGCAATGAGCAATTTTCCAGTTGTGATGTAGCATGATCTCCTTTTTTTTTTTAGTCATTTCTGCACTTAGCTAATTGTTCACCTTTAGAAGATGACCCAGATAAACAAATGTACACAATGGGATATCGGTCCCTGGGTCCACTGAATCATGTTACAACCTGGGTAATATACATTCTCACCTACTTTGTATTTCTAATGTGAATAATGAAATTAATCTCTTTCCCTCATGTAAAAATTTTACTAATAAGGTTTTGTAGTGTTCTGAGGCTCAGCATTCCATATCATATGTGAATGGGAACTTTTGAGACCCTCTCCATTAATAGGGAATCCCTTTTAAGATTGAACTTTTCATAGGTCACCTTACATGATACTGGCAATTGAGCAAATGATGTTCTGTTTTTAATTTTAACATTCAGTGGATTATAGAATGAAGCTATATGGATAATTTTGTCTTTTTATGTAATATCCATCAACAGTTTTAATATGTGATGGGAGATACTTTGTAGAGAAGCTTCCAGATTATATTTAGTTCTGCTGAGTGGCAGCTGACATAGGAAGATTGATGTAGACCTTGGAAGACCAGGACATGAGTTTTGTCTCTAACACATACGTACCATGTGACCCTGGGCAAGCTACTTAACCTTTCAGTGTTCTAGGTCAGAGGTATCAAACACAATGGTCCATGGGCTGCATACATCCCATAACACTCCTGAGTGTGACCTGAACCAGATTAAAATATAATTGGGAAGTATTTATAAAAAATGAAAATATAATAAAATATAGATAATATTAATATATAGTTTTCTAAGTCAAAATGCTGTGTGTAGGGATCCTTATGTATGGTTTAGTGGGTCCTATTTTTATTTGAGTTTGACACCACTATTTTAGGCAACTCTCTAAGGCTATAAATATCAGGCATGGTTCTGACCTATTTGTAGAGAGAGTTTCCTCATCCAGGAATTCCCTCTACCATGAAATCACATGTCCAATCCCCATTCCTATCTGGATCTACTGAGTCACATGTTTAAAACAACAAGAAAAACAAAAAACACCGGTGAGCTCTTATATTCTCTATGCACCTCTGCCATTTTGTAACTGGAAAGAAGTGGACTTTGATAGGAAATTGTCCATACAAGCCTATTTCTTCTTAAGTTTCTGTCAAAATATGTGTACATCAACCTTTCCTGTAAATATTTTACTGACATGGGAATGCAGGCATATAGATAGATCATTGTTGTATTGTTGATCACCTTCTTGGGGAGAAGTATGATTTCTTGGAATCTTTCTCTAAGATATCAAAAAAGGACTGCTGAGTACTTTCAAAGTAGTGTTACCACCATCATAGATTTCTCTTATGTATTTGTTCAGATCCATCCTTTTTCTCATTTCAGCTTTATGTGCCATTGTTGTTTTGTCACAGTCCATTGGGCATGGAGGTGACAGAGTCCAAATGTGGTGCTTCCATTATTTTCCATGATGAAAGTAGATCCTTATGAAACATCACCAGATCAGACCCATTTTGCATTTATTCATTGTCATCTTTTTTGGGTTCATTTACATATGAAACATATTTATACATTTCATTTACATATGCCCTCCAGATGCCATTGCCTAGCAGCATTTCACAGCAAGTTGTCTGGATGCTTAATTTCTATTCAACTGCATGTTTCTGTCATGTGAGGTGATACTACTTGTGTACTTCTAGTATAATGTTTTACAAAAGAACTTGTATCTATGCAGAATTTTGTCATGGCTGCCATGTCTTGCAATGAACTTAAAATTTGGTTATTGTGTACTATTTGGGGGTTCTCTGTTTTCTACTGTAGCAAGTATTTCCCATCAGTTCTTCCCTAAGAAATAATGACAGGCTGGATCAATGTTTTTACTTTTATATACATTTCACATTTTTGGAGTTGATACATATATAATGCTTTAAAATTAATAAAGTACTTTACCTATAAAAATCTTGTAAGGTAACTTACTACAAGAGTTGTTTATTCACATTTAATAGATGAGGGAGGGGAGGAATAAGCATTAATATAGCACCTACTACATGCATTGTGCTAAGTGTTTTACAAATATCATCTCATTTGATCCTCATAACAACTCTGCAAAGGATTATTATCTCCATTTACATTTGAGGAAACTGAAGCAAATAAAGTTTAAATGACTTGCCCAGAATCACACAGCTTGTATATGTCTAAAACTGGATTTTAACTCAGTTCTTCCTGGTTCCAGGACCAGCACTCTATTCACTGTGCCTTCAGTTATCTTAAGATGGAAAAAAACTGAGGCTCAAAGAATATCAAGGTTATGAAGCTAGGAAGTGTCAGCTTGAGAAATGAACCTAAGTTTTCTGACTTTATGTCTGAAGTTCTTTATAAAAAGTTTTATTGATGACTTTTGTTTTTGATATCACAGTCATTTCTGGATATTATGCCCTCCCTTAAATGAGTGCCCTTCTTGCAAGTAAGAAAGATTGTTAAGCGAAACTAATAGATGCAATGACTGTAATATCTGCATATCTACAGTACCCCTTGTATATACTCTCCCATCTCTGCCTAAAGGAGGGAGACATTTCATTTTCTGTTCTCCTGAGACAGCATTAAGCCTTATGATCACTCTTGTGCTTAGATTTATTATTATATTATATCATATAGTATCATACTATACTATATCATATCATACATTATGTTACCTTTATCTTTTCATTTACCTTAAGATAGTTATTGTATATATTGTTTTCCATATCTTTAATATGCTTTTCAGTATGCCCACTCCTTTGTGTTTAGTCTTCTAATTTAATATTTAATTTAAATTTCATTTTAAAAAGTCAATGATCTGACTGCACCTAAACAGATGATTTTAGAATTATATTTATTGCTGTAATCACCTTTCTTGCCCTTTTGGCTAAATATAGCCAACCTCATTACTTTTTATTATATTGCTCCATACTTGCCTCATCCAGTGACTTCCAATTCTCTTGAAGAAAGTATTTAAGATGAACAGGTGTTTCTGAGCAACTAAAAATTTTTCACTTCTTTCATTTCTTGATCCTGAAGTGTATTTTCCAACATAGTTTTGACTGTCCTACTTTGAACCCACATTTGCATTCAAATCATTTGGCATTAGAATATAATTGACTTAGTTTAGAAGACCGTGTCAAGTTCTTCATTGAATTTCTTTACTTCCTCATCCCTTGCAACCTATGCTGGCTCATAAGCAGAAATTACCTTCCTCATTGCCTGTTTCCTTGTACTCATCATGAGCATTGCAAAGTGAGATTACCAAGTATCCCATTAAGTGATGTTTTTCTTTTAACCTTTGAGAAAATGAAACCATTGCCAATTTATTTATTCATTTCTCAGAGGAGAGAACCTTTGAGCTACCCTTGGAGTTATCGTTAACTTCTTTATGTCTTTTTATTTCATTTAGAGTAAAAATTTCAGTATGGATATGATAAAGTTCCTCCAGTTCATTAATTCATTGGTTGTTGGATAATGATCCCTTGTCAAGAATACTGACAATTAAATTCAAGTTTATAGATGGTTTAAATAGACTGTGTGATCTAAGTAGCCTCTGCCCTCTTGCTTGCCATTCAGCCAACATAATTATAGAAGCAGAATGGGGATATGTAGGGCTGAGGGGCACTTGTATTGTCCTTGGTTTGTGATCAGACATGTACATCTGCACACACACACACATATACATGGAGTTCATTACCAAATGGCAAATCTGATAATGAGTCTCTGTTCTTAGCTGGGAAGGACCCTGGACAGCTAACACAGAGTCTATTGCTTGAGAGGTATTTGACCTTTGAGCTTTGGCAAACCCAGGGTCACTTTAATGCCAGAATGAGGCATCAAAGTAGTACTTCTGTGAAGAACTTACCTTTTTTTTTAATGCAAATACCCCCCAAGCAATGGGTACTATATTAGGGTTTTTTATTAAATCAATTATTAAATTTATTCATTGAATTATCCTGTTATAATACAAACCTGCCTGAAAAGGGATACAAATTAGGCCTTATCATCTCTAAATACCTTAGCGTGAATGTTAAGTATTTATAGTAATTAATAAGAGCTAACATTTATAGTACTTTAAGATTTGCTAAGCATTTAATATATTATTTTATGTGCTCTTCATAATCACCCTGTGAAATAGGTGCTATTATTATCTATATTTTACAGATGAAGAAACTGAGGCTACAAGAGGTTAAGTGACTTGTCCAGGGTCGTACTTAAGCATCTGGGACAAGATTTGAACTTGGGTCTTCCTGATTCTAAGTCCAGATCTCTGTTCACTCATACCTTCTAGGTACTGTGTTCAAAGTCTTTCTAATTTAGCAGCTAACTGAAACCACATTTCTATGGATGGAGAACCTCTACAAATAAGTTTTGATTGACAAACCCTCTCTCATTGGTGCAGTGGGAAACACAAAGAATGCCTTGTGTAATGTAATAGGGAGTACACCCCTAGTATTACCAATGTGAAATTGATTTAACAGTAATATTGTTAGGGGTTTATTGAATAAATAATTTTCATCCCTGTTGCTGTTCTTATGGGAATATTGGCTTATATGTGTATGGCTCTTTACAAGTGGCCTTTATTAAGTCAGTCAGGATAGATATCACTGTGTTCATTGGACAGATGAATGAACAGGACTCAGAATAACAAAGAGACTTGGCTTAAAATCACATACCTAGAAAGTGTTCAAACCAGGACTAAAACCCAGTTCTTCTGACTGCTGCGTTAGTGTTCTATTTCTTACTTCTACACAGCCCTTCTCTCATTTCCAGCTCTACTTCTGAAAGAACAGTTGCTCAGAGAATGGTTAAAAAAATAAAAGGTTATAGAAGTAATTCCCTTTGCTTCTTATTTTCCTTGTTTTAATTTTTTCCAGATTAAAAGGATGTCTCTCAGAAAGGAGGAAGGTAAGTTTTTATTCTTTAAATGAATTGAAATAATTAACCCCAGTTATGGTCTTTCATATAGGGTCTTTCCCTACTCGTCCTCCCAACCACATCCCAAAGAAATCTAGTAAAAGTAATAACATTTTTAATACCTGGTAATGATATCCAACACTTAGTCTTTGGTTGCTTCAAATGACTCTTTTTCATGTTCTATGATCAAATGCCCTAAGATCAGGGCCTGAAATCCGAAGGAAAAGCATTCAAATCTAGGACAATAGGATTCTATACAGAAATTTTAATTTCCATTGGCATGTTTTCTAGCTGAAATCAATGTCTCTGTAACTATGTATCTCATACATGCATCTCATTTTTATTTGGCTGAAATTTAGAGTAGAGAGGAATCATTCATGATAAGGTATGACTTAGAAAGGGACTTTACTCAAGATTAAAATTGGAAGCAAGTTTATTATGTAAACATGATACTGATGGTAATTAATTCAACACACATTTAATCTATTATGTACAAAGCACTGTGGTAGACATTGAGGGAGATATAAAAACTTATGTAGATGTATGCTGATGTGTATGTGTAAACATACAACTCAATGTCAATTTGGGCTTTGTCTTAATTCTTTGTCTTAATTCTTCAACTACCTCTCAGATAAATTTCTCTAGTTATTCTTAGATGAATGAATGAATAAATGAATGAAAGATGTATTTAGCACTTCCTATGTGAAAAACACTGTGTTAAGCACTGGGACTAGTGGTTAGGGATAATAAAAATAGGAAAGTCAGTCCCTGCTCTCAAGGAGCTCACATTCTAGTGTCAGAGACAACACATGAGGAAAGTTTTAGCTGTAAGTCAGATGGAAAAGTCCTATGGTCTTAAGGGAACAACAGCAATGCATCTAATGCCATTTCCACGTATAAAATGACAGCATTTAACAGTGTCTAAGACTGTGGTGGCAAGAAGATTCTTTTTGGGTCTTTAGTAGCTGTGACTATAGCACCTGCAAGAGTAGTTAGCAGACAGAATCTCCAAATGGGTTGCTTCCAGTTGATGACTGAGGACACCAGATGCTTCTTAGTCCTCTCCTCACTGAGGGTGGTTTTTCCTTGCTGGTCCTATCTTCCTTCCTGTGGAGCCAATCCTGAGAGGTAGGAGCTATTATTATCCCAATTTTATAGATGAAGAAACCAAGGCAGACTGAGGTCAAGTGATTTGCCCATAGCTACACAGCTAGTAAGTGTCTGAGGTTGATGCCAAAACCAGCACTCTATCCAATGAGCCGTCTAGCTGCCTCTGTAGGACCTTAAAAGCCATGGAGTACACCCTCCTCATTTTACAGATGAGGAAACTGAGGTACAGAGCAGTTAAGTGATTTTCTTAGAATCAGATAACTAATGTCTGAGACAGTATATGAATGCAGTTCTTTCTTACTGGTCCACTACCAGTAATTCTCAAACAGTGGTTTGAGAATCCCTGATCATCTGTGAGGACAAAACTATTTTCATAATAGTGCTAAGATGCTTTAATTTCTAAAATGATATGCACAGATGCATATAATCTTCACAAAAAAAGCTCTTTGAGGAGGGGTCTTTAATTTATTTTAGTATATAAAAGGGTCCTGAGGTAAAAAAAAAAAAGTATGAGAACCACGGTATCATATACCATGATACCTCTCTGCTGCGTTCCCCTAGTTTTTTGTTTCCCCAGTTGGAGATAAGCTTCTTGATGTCAGATGTTTTCATTTTTGTCTTTATATTCCCACCACCTCATGCAATGTTTTGCACATAGTAAATTCTTAACAAATACTTGTTAAATTGAATTGGATTGTTTGAGAGCAGAACCATGAACAAAGACAAAAAAGCTAAAGTGAGATGGTGCTTTGGACTTCCACATTCCTCAGTTTCTTTGTGTTAAAGAGGGTTAATAAGAGCAAGATCACATGTTATTTTGGGTTTTTTTTGTTTAACAAAGCACTTGACCCATTTTAAATGTGTCACACACATTTAAATATATCACACACATTAAATGACACATATTTTAAATCCTTTGAGATAGGCAGAACAAATATTTACCATTTTACTGATGTGTAAGCATATGCCATGGTACTATAAGTAGCCTGTAAACCCTGCTTCTCAAGAAGCTGAAATGGGAGGATTGCTTGGCTTGAGAGTTCTGAGCTATAGTAGAGTTAAAGCCACCCTAAGTCTGACAGCAATACGATGAGCAGAGGAGGAAGTCAGAAGACACCAGACTGCTTAAGGATGGACCAGCTAGGGAGAGGATTCTGGGAAGATGGCAGAGTAGGTCAGAAAATTCCAAGCTCTCAAGATTTTCCCCCACAAAAGAGACAAAATAGCACATTAGGGTGAACAAAGTGCGGGTAAAAATAGATAAGAGTAGGGGCACAACAGGGGTCTTCCTGGGACAATTCGAGAAGATTATAAGAAAAATCCCTGGACAAAGAAGAAACCAAGGCAGATTGAGGTCAAGTGAATCTTAATCTATTATGTAGATTTGGTCCCTGTGAAGAGTAAACACCTCTAGACTAGGGAGTTAACAAGTCGCAAGCCTTGGGGTTGTCTGGTTTGGGAGGCTGCCTCCACTCTAGCTACAGGAACTTTTACCCCTGGGATAGTGAGGGGGCTTGGGTGTCTGAGCCGGGGAAGATCAAAGCAACCTCTGCTGACAAGGAACACCAGACCCAGCTGTGCTGTGGAGAGCAGGGAGGTGGTGGTGGTGGGTAGGGGGCAAGGGCCAGAAGGAACCAACACATGCCCAGTGAGAGCAGAAGCAGTGAGGCAGAAGGCCCCTGGCTGTGGGCACATAGAGGAGGCTGGAGGTTTG
Organism: Vombatus ursinus; assembly: GCF_900497805.2. Classification (NCBI taxonomy): domain Eukaryota; kingdom Metazoa; phylum Chordata; class Mammalia; order Diprotodontia; family Vombatidae; genus Vombatus; species Vombatus ursinus. The sequence goes on along the minus strand of NW_020954737.1, from coordinate 14,650,104 downwards.
GCTTTGGTTCAAGGCTGGAACGGAGAATTGAAGATCTGGGGCAAGAGGCACCTTCCCCCATACCCTAGGGCTAGAGGTAAGCTATTACTACAAAAAAATGCAAAGGCAAAGGAGAAAGAATCCAATTATAGAAAGCTATTATGGGAATAGAGAAGACTGGGGTTCATCTTCAGAGGAGGATATTGAAGCAAAGAAACCCCCTTCTACCCCAAAGAGTAACATCAAATGGTCACCTGCCCAAAAAGAATTCAAAGAACTTAAAATAAGACTTTAAAAATCTAATGAGAGAGATGGAGGAAAAATTTTTTAAAAACAATCTGAGAAAAACAAGAAGACTATGAAAGGAAAGCCAACCAATTAGAAAAGGAGATCCAGAATCTTAAGGAAGAAAATGACACCTTGAAAATTAGAATTGGGCAGGGTGAAGCCAGCAAAATTATAAGAGATCAAGAAATAAACAAAATATAAATAATGAAAAGATAGAAGAGAAAATGAAACATCTTATTAGAAAAACAACAGATCTAGAGAATAGATCAAGAAGAGAAAACATAAAAATAATCGGATTAACTGAACGCTATGATCACAAAAGAATCTTGATACAATAATACAGGAAATAATTAAAGAAAATTGTCCTGAAGCATAGAAACAAGGGGGGAGGGGAATAGAAATAGAAAAAAATCAATCAATCACCACTTAAAAGTGATCCTATGAGGAAAACTCATAGGAATGTTATAGTCACATTCTGAAACCCCCAGCTCAAGGTTAAAATAATAAAAGCAACAAGAAAAAAACAATTTAAATATGATGGTGCCACAATTAGAATAACATAAGACCTAGCAGCAGAGACATTAAAGTTCCTCAGGTCTTGGAACACTATGTATTGAAGAGCAAAAGAACTGGGGCTCAGGCTGAAAATATCATATTCAGTAAAGTTAAACGTAATCGTGAATGCAAAAAAAAATGGACATGTGATCAACTGTCAAACATTCAAGATTTTGTTAAAAAAAAAAAAAAAACAAACAACCTGAACTTAATAGAAGATTGGACATACAAGAGCCAAGAGAAACATAAGGTACATACCGAAGACTGATTACAAGGGATTCAATAAGGACAGACCATTCACTTTTTATATATGTAAAATGCAAAATGTATGTCTAAGATTCTTATTAATAATTGGGTAGTTCATAAGAAAGATTGGGGTAGACCTGAGTATGATATGATTTTAAAAAGTAAAACCATTTAGGAACAGCTAAAAAGATTAATTATTTTATACAAATGAGGTGCAAGAGGAAGAATTGATACAGGGGAATTAGATGGGGGAGGAGGGCTGGTAGTTCTGGTACCTGCTTTCATCGGGAATGGGTTTAAGAGGGAACAATACGTATATATTTAGAAGAGTATAAAATCCAAATTTAGAAGAAATAAAACGGTGAGGGGATAGGGAGTAGGGACAGGACAAGGGAGGGATCTCTAGAGGGAAGGGTAAGGGAATAGGGGAGGATAAGGGAATAGGTTATAGGGGGCTATAAAAGGGTGTTTAGATTTATGGAAAAGGGAGGATAGGGGAGGGATTCTTGGAGAGGGGTAGGCTAAGTAATAGAAAGGCAAGGTAGCGAGTAGAAGTAAAGTAGAGGAGTCAGGAGGGATAGGAAACAAGAGATATGCACAAACATTAAAAACAAAGATCAGGAGCAGAATTTGTTAGGGAAAGTATATGTCTATATATGTAAGTATATATATGTATATATGTATATGTACATATATATATATGTGTTTATAGCTATAGCTATACAGAAACATATGCCCACTCAATTGTAGCCTTGGGTGGGGGAGAGAACAAAGTAAAAAGAAAGTGCACAGCAGAGAACAAAAGAAAACTTACAAGGAAGCAAAGAAGATGGACATCTCTCTACACAAGTGTAGTATTAATCATACAGACTTTCTTGAAATGAGAATTTATCATTGCATATTTTGAATCCTCTCCTATGTTCTGCTATGCATGACATGCTTTTTTTTTACTTTGTAATTAAGTTCCAATATTTAAGTTAATGATATGTTTTTTCTTTTTCTTTTCTCTATTTTTTATTTGTGTTCTGGTATTTGAGTCTAAAATAAAATTCAATTAAAAAAAAAAAGGATGGACCAACTGGGCTATGGTGGAAATGGAACAGGTCAAACTTTCTACCCAGATGAGCAGTGCTGCACTTCCAGACCCCTTCCAAGAAAAATGAAATAAATATGGAAACAAAGGCTTACAGTAGTTAAATGACTTACTAAGGCAGTAAGTGGGAGGACTGAGAATCAGGTTTTTTGGCTCTCAGAATGCTTTTCCCATTGGACCACTGGCTTCTCAGAGGAAGGAATGTGGGATGGAGCTGATGTTGGATGGAGCCCTTAACTATTTCTTTTCTTTACAGTGATCTACCAAGTAACAAAAGCAGAAGAGACAGAAGAGGATTCTACACAAGAAGGTGGGAAAGTAATTTTCTTACTTCTTTTTGTCTTTTCATGTGCATTATAGTTAGAGAAGCTCATAACAGAAGACAGAGTTTCAGAAGCATTTTAGGGAGTGGAATGGGAAATCCTATATCTGGTTTTCTTCATCCCTGTGGATGATTGTATTTTAAGACAGAGGCCTCTTTTTTATAGTAGGGAATTATAATTTTTAGTCGTTCTAAAGCAGTAATTAAACTATCCTATAGTTAAGTAATATATCTAAGCCAATGGAATAAAGACTAGACCTGTAATTTCACTGATACAGTGAACTCCCAGATAAGGATCACACAGTCACTATGTTTCAGAGGTGGAACTTATATCCAGGTCTTCCTGTATCTAAAGCTAGCTCCTTAGCTTCCACACTAAACTTCTGAAGCTACATAACCCAGTTGAATTAGAGATAATAATCACCCTGCTGACTTAAGAATGGCTGTTGATAATTTTATATGCTTACGTGTTACATATTTAATCAGGTAATACCAAAATGCACTCAGTACTCTCCCATGCCCTCCTCTTTTCTTTCTAGATCATCCAATACCAGCTCCTTGAAAAGTGCTTGGTTAGCCCTTAGCATTTGTAAATTGTATCAAAGCAGCCGGGTGGTGCAATGCATAGAGTGCTGGGTCTGTAGTGAGATAGACCTAAGTTCAAATCTGGCTCCAGGCAATTACTAGTTGTATGACTTTAGGGAAGTCAAATAACCTCAGTTTCCTCATCTGTAAAATTGGTAAAATAAAAGTAACTATATTTCAGAGTTGTGAGGATCAAATGAGGTAACATATGTAAAGCACTTGGCACATAGTATATGCTACATAAATGTTAGCTATTACTATTATTGCAAAGTAAATCCTTGTACTAGGTTTCTATCAAGGTGTAAAAGGAAAAAAGGGTATGACCTCATATCTTGAGGTTTATGTAATCTTCTAAACACGTACAATAGAAAGACTGAAGAATACTTAAAATATAACCTATCAATCTCACATGACAGCTGCCAGTTTACTCTCTTTTTAAGCAAACATGATTTTGCATGTAAAAAAATCCAGACTTACAAAATATATAAATTGGAAATGGAGAGAGGTTGAAGGGAAAATTGTTTGCTTGAGGTAAGAATCATTTTAGGGGTAGAGACTAGACCTATGATTTTATTGATATAGGAAACTCCCAGGTCAGGAAATTCTTTCTACTTTTCTGGAACTTACAGTCTTAGAGCTGTCTAGAACACTGAAAGGGTCAGGTGACTTTTCTAAGATCATAAAGCCAATATATGTCAGAAACAGGATTTTAATCCTGGTCTTCTTAGCTTCAACTCTCTATTATGCTACATTGACTCTCAAGAATCATTGCTAGATTTCCAAAAAATAGCTCTCCAATGTGTTTTGTATATGTATATATAATACATGTATTAATATATGTGTGTACATATGTATATATGATAAAATATATTTATGAGAATTCAAGTTGCATTTAACCAGGAATATATGTGTTGCATAAAGAAGGGTTTTGGGATAAACTGAGTCCATATAAATACTAAGAGAAGATAAAGCCAAGGAATAATGAATTAAAGTAGCATTAGGAAAGATATTAAGTATTGCCCCTTATTCTGTCACATTGAATTAACTTTGATGGGCCCAGCTTTGATTATAGGAATGTGTCACACAGTCTGAGTCATGGACAGCAAATAGTCAAGACTGGTAATGTAAGGACTGTTAAGGAGAAAGTCAGACAGTAACCTGGACTGGAGAGAGGCAGGGTATGGGTTAAATTTGTCAGAATCCAAAACTGTCAGCAATCTGGAAATATGAGGGTCAGGATGGAGGACAGGGAGTTTGTAGCTACCAGTGTGTAGGGACAAGTCAAGGAAACAGAAGCTGGAAATTAGTCAAAGTAGGGTGGGACAAACCCCTCTCAAAGATAAGGAGATGTGGGAGAAAAGTAAGCTGTACACAACAGAAATCTGCAGTTTCATGCACAGTCCTCTTTTTTCTCTTCTACTACATATAAGAAAATAACCATTTTACTTGGTGTTTGCTAAATTCAGAATAAATAAATGAATAAACAAATAGATAACTAACTAGTTAGCTAAAATCAGTGGTAAGGAATCCAGAAGGTTTGAGTTTGAGACATTGGTACAAGTGAATAGAATCCCCAAAGTGAATCTAATTCTTGGGTAGGGCTTATTTGCATCTTTTGCACTTTTTCTGGATGTGAACCCTGCTGTGCTCACAGGTGCACGCGTTTAGGAAACTGTAGCCAAATGTCTGTTATCAGAGGCTTGCATTACAGTTATCATTACAGGGCAGTCCTTACAATTATGGTCAAGTTTGAAAAGTAACTCTGCTGAGGATGAAGGCATTCGAAGATGGTTGGCTGACCTCAGTGATTTGACTGTGTTGCAGAGTTGGAGGACTCTTTAGATGGAAAGCAGAAGGTACTGGAGGCACTGAGAAGGAACCCTAACTTACTGAAACAGTTCCGGCCAATTCTAGAGGATACCCTGGAAGAAAAACTGGAAAGCATGGGACTAAAAAGGGCAAGTTTCTATGCATGAAGGAAGAACTGCACACTTTCACTTGCTGAGCCCTGTAATCAAGATGTGATGTTATTAAACTAATGAATTATCTTTGACAATATAATTAACAAATTTACTAATTGTTCTTTCAGTGCTTAGCTTTAGCTGGAATATATACATTATAGTTAAAGACTGCAAGGTAAAAGGCAAGGAAAGAAGAATAATTAGTATATTAATGAATTGCATTTTGGTTCACACATTTGCTATTTAAAATAATTGCTTAAAACATTAGAGTGGTGAAGTCTCCAGGCCTGTTAGTGGGAAATCTGCTTCAGTAATGATGAGTGAGAGCAGAGTAATAACAATGGAAAAAAAAACCCAATAGTGTTTATGTAGTGTTTTAAGGTTTACAAATTGCTTTGCAAAAACTATCTCATTTTATCCTTTCAACAACCCTGGAAAGTAGATGCTATTATTATCCCCATTTTAGAGATAAGGAAACTGAGATAGACAGAAGTGAACATACTTGTTCAGGTCCCATAGTTTGTGAATGTTTGAGGCCATTTATGAATCCAAGGCTTTCTGATTACAGCTCTGTCACTTTGTTGCATCACCTAGGTGCCTATCTGTATAGTGGTTACAGTGTTGGACTTGGAGTTAGGAAGACTTGGGTCCAAATCTTATTTTAGAGACTAATTGTGTGAAAATGGGCAAGCCACTTAAGATTTCTGAGCCTCTGTTTCCTCAGCTATAAATGAAGATAATAATAACATCTACCTCACAGATCTGGTATGGAGATAAAATGAAATAAACTATGTAAAGTGCTTTGCAAACCTTAAAGTGATATATAAATGTAAGCTATTATTATTCTCATCATTATTCCTGGTGACCTGGAAAAAATATTTAGAATTAAGACTACAAAGAAGATACAAGAAGGACATCTCTCTCTCCTGACACAGATTCTTTTAAAAAAAATTATTTTTCCCCAATTACATGTAAAAACAATTTTTAACATTCATTTAAAAATTTTTTTGAGTTCCAAATTCTCTCCTCCCTTTTCTCCCTTGACCCCTCCCTGAGACAGTAAGCAATTTGATATAGGTTATACATGTTCAGTCATGCAAAACATATTTCCACATTAGTCATTTTGTGATAGAAAACACGAATAAAAAAACAGAAAAAATAAAGAAAATAAAAATAGTATGCTTTGATCTGCATTCAGATTCCATCAGTTCTTTCTCTGGAGGCAAATAGCAGTTTTCATCATGACTCCTTTGGAATTCTGACATAGATTCTTAATGGTACCTGTATCTATCATTTATTTGGTCTGTTTTAGGGTACAAAGGGAATTTCTGATAAGACTTACAGAAATCTGGGAGCAATGGTTAAAGCCCACCGAGAACAGAAAGCCAAGACGTTTTCAGAACTCCTGAAACTAAGGGACAAACTTATCAAGGAGATCTCTCGAAAAATCATTGAAAGGCAGCAGAATGAGAGCATATCGTTACAACCTACCAATGTGGCTGCAGGTAAGTAGGTGGAGGCATTGTTTCTGGGAACCTCTGTCTGTGAAATATGGGAAATTCCAGCTGGTGTACACCAATGTTTGCAGAACTCGGGGCTATGGAATAAAGTCAGAATGGAAGGACCCTTAAAGACCATCAAGTCCAAATCCCTCCTTTTACAGATGAGACAGCTAAAGCTAGACAGACTACATAACTTGGCTAAGATAAAAATTTACTTCTTCTTAGTGTGAGAATCACAGATTTTTAGATCTGGACAAATCTAGGCTTAGAGAGCTCATCTCACGGAGCAGAAAAGTGAAGTCCAGAGAAGGAGGTAGCTTACTCAGTGGGGCAGCTACGTGGTATGTGCATAGAGTGCTGGGCCTGGAGTCAGTAAGACTTGAGTTCAAATCCAATCTCAGACACTTACTAGCTGTGTGACCCTGGGCAAGTCACTTAACCTCTCCTTGCCTCGGTTTCCTTATCTGTAAAATGGGGACAATGATAGCACCTACTTCCCAAGATTGTTGTGAGGATGAGATAATAATTGTAAAGAGCTTAGTGTAGTACTTGGCACAGAATAGGAGCTATATTATTATTATTTTGCTATTATTACTGTTGTTATTATTGTAGAGTTAGGATTCAGATTCAGGTCTTCTGACACTCAGATCAAGTATTCTTTCCATTTCACTATCCTGCCTTACTTTGCTGTCCCATACTACCTCTCTCATAAACTTAAATTCTAGGTCCTCGAGCAGAAACTGTCCCTTTGCTATTTCTTAACTACAAGATGAATATTTGATGCTCAGAGAAGTTATCCCCACTTTTGTAAGGCTCCCTTCAATATAAGATCTCCTTGGATGGTTTTTGTTACCGTATCTACCATGCAAATCAGTTTCCAGCTAATGAACCCTGGGCCTGAAAGAAATAAGGCTGTTGGAAAAGGCAAATAGTATTACAAATGGATAGTAGGACTCTCAGCTTTCATATAGAACTAAATACTAATATTTCCTGATACTTCTACTGGACAAACATGTAAAGAATTAAGGAACAGTTTTTGCTTACTAATGGATTTAGGGTACCTCTTGGATAGTCAACCATTTCCCAATCAATGGACGCTCACTCTGTTTCTGGTTCCTTGAAACCACAAAAGTACTGCTATGTGTATTGTTATATATCGGAGTTTTCTTTCTGTCCTTGACCTCCTTGGATCTGAAAGGTAATTTAACTAAGCTGTATTCCTACTTATAAGTAAGTTGAATCTAAGTCATTCCAGATGAGTACGTTCATATCCTGTTCTTTAGAAAGCTCAAGAAAAGAATAGTCTTCATTCTCTTCAAGTAAATATTTTTAGTGTATAACTCTTTCAGGATGTTCTTTATATCTAATCGGACTTTCCTGTTTTAATTCCTCCTCAAATCTTCCATTCTTTCTTTCATAAAGGCAAAAAGTAACTGTCACCATTCTCCAGACTTTTGAATGAAGGCCACTATTTCTCTTTTAACTGCTAATCCCCTCCTCCTCCTCCTCCTCTTCACCCTCAGTCCAGTCGGGATGGGAGGAGGGACCTTTAATTCACTCTTTTTTTTTTTAAGGCAATCGGGGTTAAGTGACTTGCCCAAGGTCACACAGCTAATATGTGTCAAGTGTTTGGTCTGAGGCTGGATTTGAACTCAGGTCCTCCTGACTTGAAGGCTGGTGCTCTATCCACTGCGCCACCTAGCTGCCCCCTTCACTCTTTCTTCTATTTAATTCAGCTAGGACCCTGTGGGGTGTGAGATAATTTGTGTAGTGTTTCACTGATAGAAGTCATGTAGCTTGAATATATTTGACTAACGGCATCCTCTGGTATCTATTTGTATTTCAAAGTCTCCTTCAGACTATACCCCAAAGATTTCTCCTTGTTGGTCACCACAAAAGCTTGCTTTGACGTTCTTCCTTTTGTTGCTGATTCAGATTCTTTTGACCTAGCTGTCCTATTCAAGCTTTCAGGCTCACCCCCCCCCTTTTATTTTTCACCACCACCCTAGTTCACACCAATCTTCCCTTTCATGAGTTCTTACAGCATCTGAAAAAATCAGTACGTTATTTATCATAATACCTTAATAAATGGTTGGTGAATTGAGTAATATCCCATTTCGTATTATTCTCTCTTTTTTGTCATGAGTCTTGCTTCCTAGGCCCCTTGTGATCTGGAGCATGTGTTAACCTTGACTTGCATCTGCCTCAGCAGTAGGCATAGTGCTAGGTGCATAGTAGGGCAAGAAAAGGAATAGGCATTTACATAGTGCCTACTATGTTCCAGCCACTGTGCTAAATACTTTTACAAATATTATCTCATTTAATAGTAGGTATCCAGTATATAATACAATAAATTGTTTGATACTAAACCTTCTTTCCCTAAGCTGGTATTTTCTTACTTTCCTGTTGTTGCAAGGTCTTTGTGTTTTCCATCTTTCTCAGATTTCCCCACTTCTGGGGAAATGTGATCTTTTATAATCAAACATTTAATTTGATTGAATTTTACATCAGCAAGAATAGAATGAGTAAGTTTACAATGAAGATGCTCAGTGTTTGAATTTTCAGCTTCTCTGTCATGGAAATTTCAGCAGACACATTTAACTCTCTGCCTAGATGGTGCTGCTAAGACCTCTTGTGGAAAGAGGGCTTTCCTGAGCTTTGGACCCAAGCAACTCAGTCAGGAATACAGACTTGAATGATGAAGTGTCGGTGTGCGTACACAGTGCTGAACTGAGAGGCACTGGAGACTAGGCCCCAGCTAGGGTGACTTAGCTGTAAAAATAAGCAAGGCTATTTCCTGTTTACTTTTTGTGTTGTATTCTCTGGAATTTCTTCAAAACATGTGGCCCAGGTAAATACTGCCACCCAGGGTCTTAACTGGGAATTTCTTGCCAAATTTAAAACAATTTGAAAACAGAGGCTGCATAGTCCATTTCACAGAGCAGGAATTCAAGAATTCTTTGGAATAGAGTGAGAGAATCTTAGGACTGGAAGGGACCCTAGTGATCATCTAGTCCCCTCATTTTACAGATGAGAAAACTGAACCCTAGGGAATTAAATAACTGACCCACCGGGGCCGTACAATTAGTGCTAAATCCGTGACTAGAGCCCAGGTCTCCTGATCATGGTCCGGTGGTCTTCCTATTATCTCAAAGCCTTGCCTTATCAAGAGAATCTTCAGGCTTCTGTCAATTAAAATAGGGGAGAGAAGCTGTGTTCTTGGGGCTTAAGCAAAGGGAAATGAGATGCCAGTGTTTAACAATCTCTTGAACAAAGATTTTCTCTGTCTTCGCCTTTCCTCTTAGTTTCTTCTTTTGTGTATTCCAATACCTTGAGGATCAATGATTTCTTCAAAATGAGATCTGCCACCTCTTCCAGGAGACAATCTATTTTTATATAAATTAAATTTAGTTCAGTTAAACAAATCTGCGCTTAGTGTCTACTATGCATGAAGGAATTTGTTTTATTTAGTATGGAGTGATATTATTTTAGAGCTAGAAGGGAATTTAGATCCAAGTCCAGCCTCTCATTTTACAGATGAGGAAATTGAGGATCAGAAGGGGGAAGTGACTTACCCAAAGTCACTAACTAGTTAGTGGCTGATCTGGGATTATAACTCTGGTTCTCTGAGCTCCAATCCAGTGCTCAATATGCTCAAGAGTTTTTGAAAATAATATTCAATATATTTGTACGATACTTGGCTGAGTCTGAGATTTCTCTCCATTTTTTTCAACTTCTTCATTCCTAATATTCCAGCCAAGATTTTTGCTTTCATCTGAGAACATTTGATGGGGTTGCCATCTGTGGTTGGTATGAGTGCGCGCTTATTTCAGTCCTATTTGTTTCTCTAGGCAAAGGTCAGAGGAGCCCAGTGCCCACAAGAGAAGCTCAGCAGAAGTCCAGAACTCTGAGTGTTGAATCACAGTCTCAACGAACAGCATCACCTAAGCCAACGACACCTCAGAGCAAGGTCAGCCACACCCCTGCCACACCAGGGATACCAGTTCCAACTCCACGGAGCAAAGTTCCTGCTGCTGCGGGTTCACCTGCTTCCCCTGGGCCTGCACAGGGGTAAGACTCAAACTCATAACTACTGCCAATGTTCTCTGTGGTAGCTACATGCGTGGCTAAATCCAAGCTCAAATCTTCTCCTTTCTTCAATGCCAAATTTTTCCTTCTGGAACTTAAATACACCCCTAGAAGATGGAGTTTAACAACAACCTGGAGGGGGTAGTGATAAATACACAGCACATACTTTTAAGTTTTATCTGCATTATTAAAATTTTCTCCATCATTTTCTGAAGTCTAGACAATCCATCAATTAATAAATTAAGCACCGGTTTGCAGCCGAGATGTATATGCTCAACTGATAATGTATTGTATGGGAGTCCTGCTTATCTGTATCCCTTTCGGAACTTTCTTCTACATAGGTATACAGTCTAGGCTATATTTAAATTACTTGCAGGATAAACTGGTCCTCCTAATGATTCCCTACTTCAGAGCAGGTACCAAGCACAGCCACAGTACATGAGATGCTTGGGGGTGGAGAGTCACAGGTAGATATACCATGACAATTGCCTTTCCTTATCATCTGCCTTCCCAACTGCCCTTGCAACTGGGGGAGTAGGGGGTGAGGGTGGGACTCAGGGTACATGATGAAGTCATTCTCTGGCAAAAGTCTTTGGCATTTCAGTTTGGGGAGGGGAAAGTAAAGATGACTATATTGTTTTAGACTCCCTGATGTCTACATCATTGTTTGTTTGGGTTTTTTTTTGTTTGTTTGTGTGTTTTGTTTTTTGTTTTCAGACTGGATCTGTGATCTTATTGGTCTAGGGAACTCCCAGGGAGGAACCTCCCTCTACTAATGAAGACTGCTCTTCTATTGTTGTCTTAGAGTTGTCTGGGGCCACTGAGGGTTTAAACCAACCAACCAATCAATAAGCAAACATTTACTGAACTATACTTACTATGTGTCAGGCACTGTGCTAGACAAAAATTAAAATGTCCAGTCCTTCAAGCGATTCTACTTACTCGGCATTATATGTCAGAGGCAGGATGGGGGTTCTGATTTTGAGGCCATGTTGCTCTCATATCATGGACATTGCTTTTAACCCTTTTTCCCCCTCAAAGAACTTACTTCCTTTCCAAGCCTTTGAGTCTTTGATACTTTCTAGCACATTTAACATTCTGGAATACTTTTACACCTATTATTTCATTTCACTTATATTTGGAAATGTTACTCAAATTCCTACAGAAGGGACTTTACCTTTCCAAATACATTTGTATACTTTAGCACCCCACCTTTCACATCTGAAGATGATTCAGAAGGAGACCGTATTTCCCATCCAAATCTTCAAGTCCCTTCTAGGATGGTTGCTAGAGATGACAATGATTGGGATTGGTCTGATACTGAAACCTCTGATGAGAAAGGCCCTAAACCTATGACAAGTTCTGGTGGAATAACTTCCACAGGTGAGTGAGCACTTTTTATTTGATTGATGAGGTACTCAAGACCCAGATTTATCTGGTTAATTTAAATGTCCTTTTGTCTTCTTGTGCGCGCGCGCGTGTGTGTGTGTGTGTGTGTGTACATCTTTTTCTTTGTATGATAATAGAGATAGAAACCAATGTTATTTTTTGATAGTTCCCTGGGTGAGCAGAGTGATCACAAAGATTAATTGACATTTTATCCGTTTATATGATACAGCTCAATTGCTTAATTAGCCTTCAGAAATGCATTTAAAATTGGTTAGCCCTGTGTAGTTTTAGATTTTCCACCTGTTAAATCCCAGAATAACAGGATCTTGAAATGTTATCATTGTCCCCATATATCTAAGGCACTTCTGAAAAAAAAAATGTGTATGTAACCTGACCTTAAAAATATCTAGAGAAGAAACACTTACAACCTCCGAAAGTCATTTTTTCCCTACTTTCTATCCCTTTCTCATGGAGGGAGAATTTTATATTCTTTCTCCGTCATTATTTATAATTCTCCTGTTGGAAATAAAAGGGAACCTAGAAGAGTACCTGGTCATACATTGTAGCATTTGTATAATAGTCAGTGAGTCATCAAGGCAGCTAGATGATGCAGTGGCTAGAGTGCCAAGCCTAGAAACAGGGAAGAGTCATCTTTCTGAGCTCACATTTGGTCTTGGACACTTACTAGCTGTGTGTCCCTGGGCAAGTCACTTAGCCCTCTTTGCCTCAGTTTCCTCCTCTACAAAACAAGCTGGAGAAAGAAATGACAAACCACTCTACTATCTCTGCTAAGAAAACCCCAAATGGGGTCACAAAGAGTTGGACATGGCTGAAAAATAACTCAACAACAAGTGAGTCATCACAATCATTATCTATATTAACAAATATTTATTAAGCTTCTCTTATATGCAGAGTGAGAAATAGTGCAGAGTCATAAATAGAAACTTGGAGTAAGGAAAATCTGGATTTAAGTTCTACCTCAGATAGAGTTATGTGATTATCAATAAATCACTGGATTTTTCCATGCCCCAGGCAACTAACTCTGAAGTTAAATTGAAGAGGAGTTGCTGACCTGTATCAGTGTAGGGAATTTCCATACCAGCACAAAAGTAGACCCAATAAATATTTATTGATTGATTTTTCCACAAACATAAACTTTACTTCTCCATCCTTTCCCTAATTCTTTCTTTTTTCTCTTTACTCTTTCTTTTGATCTTTCTTCTTCATCTATTCCAAATTTACATTACTTGGACCAGGTGATTCAAACAGGAAAACATTTACTTGCCAGCCTTTCGGTGCTGATCTAAGTCTTTTGACTCTTACTTAGGAACTCGAGTCCAGTCATTGGCCAAAACTCTAGAAAAACAGCTACTTGCTCCTGGAAAGAAGCCTGCTGGAGGAGTGAACCTTTTCTTAGCCTCAGATGCCGGACCATCTAAAACAACCATCTCAGTAAAGAAGCCCCAGGTAACATATACAGAGTTTAGTGTAAGCCACGTACATTCCTTTGTAAGTTAGTCATTTACTTTTCAAGTTATGGTCACTCACAAAAACAACTGGGATGAGGACTCTGAGTTTGAGGAAATTAAAAATGAAAAGGAGACTTGATTAGTTTTTCTTACCTGTTTCAGATCCTACTTTGGTGGCAAATGCCTCTTTAAATGAATGATTACATGGCAATTTAAATATCCACAGCAGAGAAGAGAAAAGGAAACCCAGGCATAAAACTCATGAGTCCAAAGGAGATTTATGAAAGGATATTCTTTATATCTGTTGGAGATAGGAGTGAGGTACTGGGGGCTCCTAAATCTGCATGATGATGTGGTATTCCCCATATTAGGATGGTGAGGTAGCTCCAAAGATGGCTTCCCAGATGGTTTTCACTTTTTGCATAGGAAAAGTCCCAGGATAGCCAATGAAGGAAGTTGTTTTGCTAGACTATGCTTATCTGTATGTGGGTTTTTTTCCCCCTTCATTTTGGAGAAGAGATAAAGAGAGGTGACAAAGAGAGAAAATAAATTTTTGTTAATTGAAATAAAATAAAAGCTTAAAGGATGGTGACTGTTGCAAAGAGAGATGTCATAAGCTACCTCTATTTCCTAATCTACTCTTTGGTATCTTTACATTCAATAACTGGTAGAGTAGAATGAGAATACAGGAGTGATTTATTCAAAGTTAGTTAACAAGGGAGATATGGATCAATCAATTGATCAATATTTATTAAGCACCTAGTAGATGGTCTTGGGCAGCTAGGTGGCACAGTGTATAGAGGACCAATCCTGGAGTTAGGAAGACCTGAGTTAAAATCTGGCTTCAGACACTAGCTGTGTGATCCTAAGCAAGTCACTTAATCCTTTTTGCTTCAGTTTCTCATCTATAAAATGATCTGGAGAAGGAAATGGTAAGCCAATCCAGTGTCTTTGCCAAGAAAACCCCAAATGGAGGCACAAAGAATAGGGCACAACTGAAATGTCAAAACAACAACAACAAATGGTCTTTGCTAGGTGCCAGGTATTACAGAGCCATTTGGGTCTAGATGGACACTCATCAGTAATGTTATTATTGGGAAAAAACCAATGGAAGACTAGCTAGTTTTAGGGATGAAAGCAAATGAATACTTAAGAAATTCATTCAAATTATCTGGCAAATACTAGAAGAAATGGCCTTAGGCTGTTTACTCAAATAAAGAATCAAAGATCTTATAGAAGTGCTCATGGTTTTTTTTTTCTTTTTTTCCCTTTTGTTATGGGTAAGATATTTTTTACCTCTTTCTCAGTTTCCTGATATATAAAATGGAGGTAATAGTACTGTCCTATTGATCTCATTGGTTGTTGTGGAGAAAGTATGTTGTTGACTATATAACACCATAAAAGTGTGAAATATTAGTATTAGCAGTTTGTTCATTTGTGTGATTTATTGCATCTCAGAGCATTTGGCATTGAAACCTTTTGATGTAGGTTGGGTTTTTACATGTTCCAAATCTAAGAAACTTAGTTCCAGTGCTCCCTCCATTGAGTCATCTACTTATATTGAATTTGAAGATTTGCAATTAGTTGTGTGACCCTGGACAAGTTACTGAGCCTATCTCTGTTTCAGTATCTTCATCTGTAAAATGAGAGTAATAATGGCATCTACTTCACAGGGTTGTTGTGTAGATTAAATGAAATAAAATCATGTCAAATGTTTTGCAAACCTTGAAATTCAATATAAATACTAGCTATTATAATTAACTATTATTTGCCAAGTAGGACATTTATTAGATATGCAAAGTATAATACAAGATTTCAGAAACAGTTTCTAGAGTGAATGGCATCTGAAGGAAAGGAAGAAATGCACCTTCCTTCTTAACCACTTTTTACCTAAATACTTTGACTTCAATTTAATCCACATGTAGTACATACCCTGACTACTTATTTCTTCATTTATAAGATTGTTCATTCTTTCCTATTCTCACTCTAGTTTTCTGAAGATGACAGTGACTTAGATATTTCCTCATTGGAAGAGATTCTTCAGGATTTGGATCTGAATGAGAAGAAAAAACAGCCACAGCACCTGTCCCGGTCTCAACCAGTTGAAAAGCATGGCAGAGTCTCCACAGATTCTCAGAGCACCAGTGTCTGGGGTTTAAGTAGCAACAGAGTTGTGGGCTGGTGATTTGCATGGACATGACTTCCATCTTATCGGGGAGACAGTGACATCCCACTGCAACCTTCACAATGGCAACAAGGAGCACCCATCTCACACATATTATCCTTAAATCACACGTCTTACTCATTTTTGTTGGCATCTTTCTTTATGCATCACTTCCATTTCCATTCTAATCTGATCCAATAAACATTTTTTAAGCTCCTGTTATGTGTCAGGCCTTGTGCTGAGCACTGAGGTTACAATTAATTAAAAGAAAGATAGCCCCTGCTCTCTAGGAGCTTATAATCCAATGAATTTTTTTTGCTGAATTCATTTCTGAATAGGTCCCTTCCTTCTCCCATCCTCAGCAAGCCCATCCCTTAAAATAGATTTAAAAAGAAAGAGGAAAATACAATTGAATAGAATCAATCAACATCATGTCTAAAAGCACATGTAGCATTCTACATTTATAGATCCCCAACCCGTTCAACAAAAGGAGGGAGGTGTATTTTCTTAAAATTATGTTCATGTTTTACTATGACTTCCCTTTTGGAGGAAAAAAAGTGTAGAACAAGAGTGTTTAAAGTGCATAGGGATGACTACCTTCTCCCCACCCCTATAGTGCTTTTCCAATGTATATATATATATATATATATATATATATATATATATATATATATATTCTGCTTGTAGGAGAATGCTTAGGCTATGTCCTCCTCAGGCCATATGGCGGTGAATATATCAAGGTTGTATTAAAATCCTTTGTAAGCTCTCCAGCCCTTCTCTATTCTTTTTACTGAATAAATCAGGATTGAAAGAGGGAAAAGTAAAAAGAGAAAGCTTTTCTTCACCCTTTGTACCAACTATGTGTACTGTGTGTCTTGAAATTTTGTAGGGACTGTACTGTCTTTGTTTTCATTCCCGCTCTTTTTCCAGCTTACTTTCCTGTTGAAGAAGGAAAAACCCATTATTCAACAGATGTAATTGTATCCATCCAGCTTTACAAAATGCTAGCATCAGAGTTTAAAGTCTTTCCCTAAGTCAGGGGAGGGCAATCTGCGGCCTTGAGGCCACATGTGGCTCTCTAGGTCCTCAAGTGCAGACCTTTGACTGAATCCAAAAGGTCCACACTTGAGGACCTAGAGGGCCATATATGGCCTCAAGGCCACAGGTTCCCCACCCATGCCCTAAGTTCTGGCTGTTACAGATTGAAAAATCTCTCTTCTTGCCTATTCTAAAAGCCAGATGAGAGAGAGAGAGAGAGAGAGAGAGAGAGAGAGAGAGAGAGAGAGAGAGAGAGAGAGAGAGAGACATTAAAGAAAGTAGTTGTGTGCCCTACACTATGCATTCTAACATTTCTAGAGATTGCTGTGAAAGAGAATCTCTGGTAAACTTTATGTCTTAAAAGTGCCCATTATTATATTTTAAGTTCATAAATGTTCTCATATCTGTTTTTTGAGCCCCTTCAAGAACTAGGACAACTGAAACTAACATTTTAGTACTTTGATTTTTTTTTGTGGTGTTCTACCCTCCCCAAAATGCTTTCAAATACATTGTATTATTTTATTCTCTGTAAAGAGTTCTTAAAACTTGGTTATTTGTAAAAGTTGAAGTTTTTATTATCACATTTTTTCAACCATCTAACAGTCCCCCTATATTAGGCCAATAGCACTTACTTGTCTCTAAAATGTGTGTTTGGATGTCCCCAGTTAAACTCTCAATTTGACAAAGTTCTTGTTGAATTTTCCCAAAATGCACAAACTTGGGACTTCAGAGACTCAGTGGTCAAATACTGATGTTTCAATGGACTGGATAATATAATGTCCTGAGATAAACCAGGACTGACATTTTGCCTATTTATGGGCAGCTAGGAGGTGCAATGGATAGAGTACTGGGTCAGGAGGTAGGAAGACTTATTTTCCTGAGTTCCAATGTGGCATGAGACAGTACTTGTGTGACCCTGGATAAGTCACTTAGCCCTGTTTGCCTCAGTTTCCTCATCTGCAAAATGAGCTAGAGAAGGAAATGGCAAATCATTCCAGTATCTTTGCCAAGAAAACTCCAAATGGAATCATGAAAAATTGTACACAACTGAAATAACCTAACTACAACAAAAATCAGAATAACATTTCTTTAAAAACAGGGTCCAAATCACTAGCTCATACTTACTATAGTTAGTTTTGATTGCATAGGCAGGACTGAGAATATATGGAAGAAAATTATAAAAATAATCAATTATCCACATTTTGGGATTATATTTACAAAACAACATACTTGATTGAATTTTTAAATTTTTCTTCAGATATTTTGCATCATGCATCATATAACTTATATTTCTCTTTCCCCACCAAAGTTTCAAGATATTTTATTAAAGGATTAAAAAGAAATTCTTTAGGAGTTAGGAGACATGAGTTTTCATTTTGACTCTCTGACATTATCTAATTGTGCAACCATCATTAAAGTCAGTTAATTCTTTTCCTTTTCTGTGAAATGGGGAGGCATCCTCACCTATGACAGCCATTTTGGCACTTGGGGAGTTCTCAAAAAAAGAGTCAGGTGGGCCAGGAATGATAAAAGCAATAGGACTTTGTTACAAGAACATTTTAAACTCACACATTACAAGGCTGAAGGCCTAACTAGAGACCCTCCTATGGTTGGTGGGAGTAACAGAAAAATAATCAGGGAAGTCACTGGAAGTTTGGTTGTTATTGTTTTCAGACCAAAGCAGGTGGAGGAAGGATTATCGTTGCTACCATCCATGCTCTTGACACAACAGGTTTGCCAAGCTGTTGTCACTCATCCTAGTTGATGAGTGGGGGTACTTGGATTCTACAGTATCGTGAAGCCAGGGAAGTTTGTTGATATAGGTCAAGACAATGAGTTTTATAGGGTGGAATGGGTTTTTGCTTAGGAGCATGTGATTGGCTTCTGATGTCAAAGATAGGAAGACACCAGCAGGGGCTAATGTTAAAGCCCTAGATGTTCAGGCATGGGCATGGATGTTTCCAAGGCTGGGACTCAGATGGGGATAAAGTCCTGAACCATTTTCTGTTCTGTACCTAGCTATTGATTGTGGTTTATGGACTAGGGTCAGTGCTAGAGAATTCTAACCTCTAATTCAGGCCTGCACAACCTTCAGTCCCCAAAAGGATTTTGAGCAGCCCATGAAAAATCTAGAGGAAAACATCCTTTACATTTTTCACAGGCACCAGAAATCCTTCGTTGTCTTAGCAGCCCTGGGCCACATGTTGGGCAGGCCAGCTCTAATTAGTAGAATTAGGCTCTCCATTCTCACATTCCTTAATGTGAGAATACCTTAATTCCTTGGTTCCTTAATAACCCCACACCATGGTGTCCTGGGGATGATGCCTGAATTTCCTCAAAATGGAAGGGAAGCAAAATGTAATCAATGCATAAACATGAATCAAGTATGGGACTTTTATTCCTACTCATGAAAGGAATGCTAAGCATAGGAGAAGCACAGTGCTCAGGATCAGAATAATTAGAACAGAATTTAGTAATTTATAACTATGGTTACAAAATGGTTACAATTTTGGTGACCTCTCTTTCTGATGCAGATGCTTATTCTGTCACCAGCCACTTCTTCATCATCCACTGCAACTATAAGAATACTATAGACTTTACTTTGCTTCTGAGGACCTTCAGACTTTTTGATACATACTAGGTCTCTAACAGTCCTGGGTATGGAGTACCCAGCATGGGATACTCATTTACCTAAGATTGGGAAAGAACTAAAAGAGAGAAGGAACTACATCATATGAAAGTTGAGTGGGAGACAGGAAAATTGCCCCTTCCTCCACATAACTCTTGAGTGATAGCCCTAAGTAGTCCTCATCCTTTACATGCCTAAAGGAAGACAGAAAAATGGTAGCTGCTTTTCTATGTCCACTGAGTCATCAGCGATTCCAGCTCAGTATCCAATTTGCTAAATCCCATCAAAAGTACAAGCTTTTCAGTCATGAGATATACATGCTTAGAGAACACCCACCTCTCCTTTCAAGCTTCCATGTGGTCATCAGGAATGGTGGCTCCCATTCCAAAAAGGGAAGGAAGTACCCTGTTACATTAATATGGAAGATTCCAGTAAGGGGTAGGCTGGTTAGATAGAAGGAGGTTGTTGAGGCTAAATTAAAGGAAGCTTGTTTCAAAAGAAGGTAGGCCCTTACAATTATAGTGCTCTGGTTTATTATAGAAAGTTAGAATGGAATAAATTCAACAAATATTTATTGCCTACTCTGCTCAAAGACTAGATGACCTTTAAGGTCCCCCCTGGCTCTAAAATTTTATGATTCAATGCACAAAGAAAACAAATTATCTATTCTCTTCATAAAAAATGAAGTTATTGCCACAGTAATTTGTATAGGGTGCTGTAAAAAGGTCAGAGAGAGGGAGAGACTGGTAAGAAGTTAAAACCCCTCAGTGGGAGCTCAGAAGCTATGGTTTGGAGACATTTCTGACCCACAAAATACTTAAAATGGGTAGTTATTTGTTGGCCCTGCCCCGGCAAAACTCTATCAGTAACATCTTTCCTTAATATACACTGGGTGACATTTACTTCTATTTTTTAACTTTAGGCTTACAGATTCAATAGCTTCAGTAGTAACTCACTGTTAGAAGAAATGAATCTACAGTTTAGGTGGTATTAATTCATAGTATAATAGAATTATAGAAGTAAGGCCCTGAGAAGTTGTATCTTGCCCCAAATTGCACAGGTAGTAAATGGAATCAGGATGTGAATCTGAGATCTCTGATTCCAAAACCAATGCTCTCTCTTTGGGTCATATTACCTAGATTTAATTCATAGGGATGATAAACATATAGATAAACAACTTTATATATTATAAACATATAGATAAACAACTTGCAAGTGAATTGGATCTAAGCGAGGCAGGGCTGTGCAAAGTCATCAGCCTCATTTTCTCCTCCAGAGTCATTAGAGTGCGGTGGTAAGACATAGGTCAAGACGACTGGATATGGCCCCTGATGCAGTGGGAGACCTTGGCTTTTTTAAACTTAGGGCTTTTTTAAACTCAGGGCTTTTCCAGGTCTCAGTTTAATTTAAAATGGAAGATGGAAAGAAAAATATTACAAAGAGGCACAATAATGGAACCAAATGCAATGTGAAGATTTCAGAGAGTATAGAAATCACGTCAGTCAGATTTTTGTTTTTGGCAACTGAGTAGATGAGGAAAACCCATTTCAGGTTGACAACTGAAGTTTATTCATTGATCATTTCCCTAGCAATCTTCTGACAGCACCCTATACAAATTACTGTGGCAATAACTTCATTTAATTGACAGATATTCTTTTCCAAAAGGGTTTATATCTCTTTTTCTGGAATATTTTAAAGTAGCTTTTGAAAATAGAAAATTAAAAAGAATTCTGAACAGGGATTTAAAGTGATTTTTTTTTTGGACAAGACTCGTGGTGTCTTTGGTGTGTGGAGGGAGGTCTGGTTAAGAAACTCTCTACTAATGTAGAAATGCATCTGTCCTAAAACTTCTGGTTGTAGAGAGTTTCTTAGGGAATTGGGAGGTTAAAAGCACAGGGTCCCACATCCAGCATGTCTCAAAGGATTGTTATCACAATTGATCAAAAACACCTACCAAGCCACATTAAATGGTACTAGGTGCAGATCAGTCAATAAACTGACTTTAAACACCTACTATGTACCCAGGCACTGTGTTAAGCACTGGGGATACCAAAAGAGGCAAAAGACCTCGAGGACCTTACGGTCTAAGGGGGGAGACAACAAGCAAACAGATATGTAGAAATAAGCTGTATATAGGATAAATAGGAAATAATTAAGAGAGAGAAGGAACTAGAATTAGAAGGGATTGGGAAAGGCTTCCTGTAAAAGATGGGATTTTAGTAGGTCTGGGGACTAGATTTATAAGTTCAAATCCTCATTCTTCCAGTGATTAATCAAAGGCATAGAAGAGAGAGTGGGGGAGTTGGAATGAGGAGAGATCTGAGTTTGAATACTACTTCTGGTGCTTGCTTTGCGTGGTCAAATCATTTAATCTCACTGAGCCTCAATTTCTTCATCTAGAAAATAATAATAATAATAACTTTAGTATTTATCACACACAATTATTGGGAAGATCAAATAATATGACAATAAAAATACTATATAAAGCCCAGCTATTATGACATGAAAATTTATTCTTTCCAACCAAATTAGGATAAAAGTGATATTACCAATTGTGAAAGAGAGATCAAATGTATTCCTACTCTATGAAAGTGATGCTACTGAACCACCAGTAATAGGACTTTGATTTCTTTTTTCAGTAGTAGGAATGACTTTGACCTGAATCACTCTTAATTACCTGGTCCTTCTTATGACAGATGGTGGTCCTTGTGTTGCGAAGTTGAAAAGAATTATGGGTACAATCTAGAGATTTGGAATGGAGTTTTGTCTTGGAAGGTAATTGACCTATAAAAGGATTTTACCTGTGCTTCTGGTTTAGTAGTGTACTAAGCTCTAACCAATCCAGCTAACTCACTGGTCATTCATTCATTCATTCATTCATTCCACCAACATTTATTAAGTATCTATGTGTTAGGGGCTGGGGGACCTACAAAGTACAGACAAGACATAATTCCCACCTTCATGGATTTTCCAGTCTATTAGGGTATTATGATACAAATAGAAACAACTAATATACACAATATTACAAAAGTACATTGAAGAAGTAAAGAAAAAATACTATGGGAGGTCTGTGAGGGAAGGTTATTATTGATTAGAGGCATTACAATAGATTTTTTTTGAAGAGGTGGCTGTTGTTTTGTGCTTCAAAGGATTAGAAGGTTTCAACAGGTAAAGAGAAGAAGGGAGGGCATTGCAGGCATGGGCAACAGCATGAGCAAAGGCATGAAAGTGGTAAGATGCATATAGTATTTTGTGAACAGAGAGCATACAAGTCTAGAAAATAGAATTTGTAGAAGGTAGCAATATTAAATAAACCTGGAAAGGTACAATGTAGAGATCCCTAAATAATAGGCAAAATTGTTTGAACTTTACTCAGGAAATGAGGAGGCACTGAAGATTTTTTGAGCAGAGGAATGACATTAATAGATTTCTACATAAGAAATATTCTTTCAGTGTTATGAAGAGTGGAGAAAGTGGTGTGAAGTCTTTTAGATATGGCAGTTTTAGTTCCCAGAAGAAAAAAGAAGAGGGATTAAAAATTTATTATCATTATGTTTTAATTTTTCCAAGTACTAGAATCATTGTTATGTGAGTGTATGTTATGAAGTAAAATGAATTAATCACATGATGACACTATGACCTAAGAAGTGAATATAAAATAAGAAAAAAAATCCACCATAACTGAATTTTCTTGCAAGGAAACTTAGATATCTCTAGTCCAGCTACCCTCCCACTGCAAAAATTCCTTCTACCTTCTCTATGATAAGCGGTCATCCAGAATCTACTTGAATATTTTCACTGATGGGGCACTCATTTGTTCATAAAACAGATCATTTTTTTATTACAAAGCTTTTTTTCTTACATGGACTAGAAATCTACTTTCTTGAGATTTCTGTTCTTCAGGCCCTTGTTCACTAGAGCACTGAGCCTTGATCAGACGACCTCCTCAAGTAATGAGAAAGCTGCTGTTCGTGATGGTGGCTGCAGTGTGATACTGGAGTAAAACAAAATGTTGCATCTGGAGGACTGCACTTCAACTATCTTGAATTCCATTCCTAGAATTCCAGGGCCAGAAGTGACTTGAAAATGCCACCTAGCACATTTTATGGCTTCTGGAGAGGATTTGATCTAAAGGAATTTTTATGTAGAGAGGTGACTCTTTTTTCTTCTTTTCAATAATAGGTGGAAAGGAGATTTCACCACCTATTTTAGCATTAATCACCTCCTTCCACAGGATTATAGAGTCATAGATTTAGAGGAGAAAGGTACCTCAGAAACCATCTAGATCATCTCCTTCATATTACAAATGATGAAACTAAGGTCCAGGAATGATAACTGATTTGCCCAAGGCCATTTTCCTTTCAGACATGCATGGCAATAATATATATATATATATATATATATATATATATACACATATATACACATATGTACATACATACATATATATGCAGCAATACCTTTTTTGTGAACCTCCTCTATCAATTAATGAACTTATTAGTCAGCAAGTATTTATTTACTGTTTACTATGTGTCAACTATTTCACATATTCCACAGCAGCTAAAGTCCCAATTATCTTGTTTCTTTTACTGGACAATTGGTTAGTATGTCTTAGTGCCAAGAGCACTAATTTTAAGTCAGAAGACCTTGGTTCAAATTCTTGCACTGCTACTTGCTTCACCTCATGGGGTATCTGATTGAAGATCTGAACTTCCTTTGTTCTCTTCCGTGCATTTAAAAATGGTTCAATTGTCCTTTTTTTCATCATTATTGTTAAATTCTCTTCCCTCACATTAAAAAGGAAATTAAAGAAATAAAAAATCCTTACAACAAATAAATTATTGAGTAAATGAATCCACATAGAGGCCATGTCCAAAAATGTATGTTTCTTTGTGCACCTAATATCCCTTACCTCTGTGTCAAATGGGTGACATGATTCATCACAGGTACTCTGGATCATTGCATTTATCAGAATTCTAAAGTCTAAATTTTGCTTTTCTTTAAAATGTTGCTATACTTGTATAAATTGTTCTTCTGGTTCTGCTTGTTTCACTCTACATCAGCTTTTATTATCTAAGATTCTCTGGAATTATCTCATTCCTTCTGTGCTTTTGGGTGGAGTGGTCATCCCTGATTAGTATTTTCCTGAATCAACTAGGTTCCTGTGCTGATCTCTACCTACTGGGGTTAGCCCTCCACTGAATTTTTGAGGGTAATAGCACTGGATATTCTGAATCATTTCTGACTTCTCAGGTCAGAGTGTTTGGGACCTCAAAGCCCTTGGCTCTGGGATTTTCTCTACTGGGTACTGAGGCATAGCACTAATTTCAGCCCACTGTCCCTTTCAAGCACTTCCAAGGTCCTCCTGGGACTTGCTGGCTACTTTAAGGATATCTCATGTGAACTTTCTGTTGCAACTTCTGGACACAGAATACAGGCTGCATGTGTCTTTGGCTAGTCTTTGGTCATACTGGGAGAGTAGGCTGCATTGGCACTGACTTTGTTGGTAGCTAACTTTCCTATTGCTTTCAGGTTTCTAGATGACTTCTGCAGTTCTAGGATAGAAGAAGCAACTTAATATGTTTTCCCTTTGAGTTTCTTAATCATTATTTGGTATAAGCTCAGGGTATTACTGGAATATGTATGTGGGAATGGGGTGGTCTCCATTCCATTTAGCTAACCATTTTGGCTGGAAGTGACCTTTCCCTTCCTTCTCAAGGAATTCAGTACCTGACTAATAGTATTTCTTCCTACCTTAACTCCTCTCATACTTTGGGGCTTTATAATTGCAGTAATATTTCTTTGAACACCCAAGATTCCCAGTTAATCAGCCTCCTAATCTCTCATGATTCTTACTCAGTTATCCATGAGAGAAGTCATGTCTTAGACTTCACCTTCATCTCCAAATTATACCATTCCCATGGCACCACACTCTGAAATTCTCTCCAGTCATAACCTCCTTTTCTTTCATCTCTTTCTGTCTCTGTCTCCCTCTGTGTCTCTGTCTGTTGGTCTGTCTCTCCTTTACTTCATTTAGCTTTAGCTTCTTCCTAATTTGTTCAAGTCTACATTTTTGCTTTAGTTTATCTTTCACTTAGATTCATCCAAATCTGAGATAGGGACATTAAGGTCTCCTACTATTATTGTGTTGCTCTCTATATCTTCAGTAATTCAGTTAGTTTTTTCCTTTATGAATTTAAATATTGTGGTATTTGGAGCAAGTTTAATATTGATAGTGGTTTATTATTTTGTGAATTTCTGTTTTTGTTTTGTCTGGTCATATGATTGTGGCTCTTGCTTTTTTGATTCACCTGATGCATAGTAAATTTTCTTTCAGTCTCTCATTTTTTATCTGTGTATCTCTTTGCTTTTTAGATTTTTTTTGGTAAGCAAAATATTGTGGAATTTTGTCTTCTGACTAATCTATCACTTTCATTTTATTGAATTGTTTAATCAACTTATATTGAAGTTATGGGAATTAAATTGATATTTTCCTTCATTTGTGTCTCTAGCATTGATGTTTCTCTAGATTGATTTTTTTTGCCTCATCTTCCCCTTTTGAGACAGTATTTATCCATACAATTATATGTTGTACATTTACATAAATGTGTATACACCTATATAAGAGCACTACTATAAATATATACACATATCTCTCTTCCCATAGGAGTATTTTTCAGCTCACTCCCCCACCATTGAGTCGAATCTCTCTCTTCCTGTTTCAATCCCTCTCTTTGTTGTTTCACCCATTTTCCTGTAGCCCCTCCTCTTGCTAAGAGGCTACAGAAGTTATTTGTTATTTTCCCTCCACTGTTTACTAATTTTATTAATTTATTTTTAGTTTTCAACATTCACCTCCATAAGCTTTTGAGTTTTAAATTTCCCCCCCTTCCCTCCCTACCTCCTTCCTTAAGATGGCATGCAATCTGATATAGGCTCTACATATATGTATTTTCACATTAGTCATGTTGTAAAGAAGAATTAGAACCAATAGGAGGATCCACAAGAAAGAAGAAACAAAACACAGAACAGAAGGAAAAAGAAAGAGCAAATAGTATGTTTCCATCTTCATTCAAACTCCATAGTTCTTTCTTTGGATATGGATGGCATTTCCCATCATGAGACTTTTGGAGATGTGTTAGATCCTTGCATTGCTGAGAAGAGCTAACTCAATTATCATTGATCATTGCACAATATTGCTGTTACTGTGTACAACACTCTTGTTGTTTTGCTCACTTTACTCAACATCAGTCCATACAAGTCTTGCCAGGTTTTTCTGAAGTCTGCTTGCTCATCATTTCTTATAGCACAATAGTGTTCCATTACAGTCATATGTCAAAACTTGTTCAGCCATTCCCCAGTTAATGGGCATCCCCTCAATTTCCAATTCTTTGCCACCACACAAAGCTGCTACAAATATTTTTGTACATGTGGGTCCTTTCCCCATTTTTATGATCTCTTTGGGACACAGCCCTAGAAGTGCTATTGCTGGGTCAAAGGGTGTGCACATTTTTATAGCCCTTTGGGCATAGTTTCAAATTGCTCTCCAAAATGGTAGGATCAGTTCACAACTCCACCAACAATGTATTAATGTTCCAATTTTCCCACATCTTCTCCAACATTTATCATTTTCCTATTTTGTCATGTTAGCCAACCTGATAGGTGTGATGTGGTACCTCAAAGTTGTTTTGATTTGCATTTCTCTAACCCATAGTGATTTAGGACATTTTTTCATATACTTTGGGTAGCTTTAATTTCTTTATCTGAAAACTGCTTGTTCATATCCTTTGACCATTTATCAATTGAGGAATGACTTGTATTCTTATAAATTTGACTCAGTTCTCTATATATTTTAGAAATGAGACCCTTTTAAGAGACACTGGTTGTAAAGATTCTTTCCCAGTTTTCTGCTTCCCTCCTAATCTTGGTTGCAGTGGTTTTGTTTGTGCAAAAACTTTTCAATTTAATATAATCAAAATTATCCATTTTACATTTCAAAATGTTCTCTGCCTCTTGTTTGATCATAAAGCCTTCTGTTCTCCATAAATCTGACAGGTAAACTATTCCTTTCTCTCCTAGTTTGCTTATAGTATCAGCCTTTATATCTAAATTGTGTACCCATTACACCCATTAGAGTGTAAGATTTTGATCTATGACTAGTTTCTGCCATACTCTTTTACAGTTTTCCCAGTAGTTTTTGTCAAATAATGAGTTCTTATCTCAGAAGCTGGGGTCTTATCAAATAGTAGATTACTACAGTCATTGACTACTGTGTCTTTTGTACCTAACCTATTCCACTGATCCACCACTCTATTTCTTAACTAGTACCATGTAGTTTTGGTGATTGCTGCTTTATAATACAATTTAAGATCTGGTATGGCTAGGCCACCTTCCATTGCTTTTCTTTTTATTAGTTACCTTGATATTCTGGACCTTTTGTTCTTCCAGATGAATCTTACTATTTTTTCTAGCTCTATAAAATAATTTTTTGGTGGTTTGATTGGTATGGCACTGAATAAGTAAATTAATTTAGGTATCCACTGTTTCCTATTAACTTGATTAAGGTTCTACTTTCCTTTGTCCCTTTTATCCAACTTCCTATTCTCCAGTTTGGTTTTGCAAAATACATTGATTTATCTGGGAATTATGAAGTTTAGTCAACGATGTTTGAGGCCTGTTATGCCACTATTACTTTTATTTCTTCATGTTTCACTTTCCACTTGATCACTTTGTATGCTTTTAGAGAGAAATCTCTTAAAGATCCCTCTGGTGTTATTTTTCTAACCTCCATATATGCCATTCTTTTTAAAGTCCTCCGTCCCCTTTAGTAATCTCTAGAGATGAATTAATTTACGTTGTTGCATGTACCTTCCTTGGTAGTTACAGTTGTTTCTTCTTTCTATTCTTTGGTTGTTCGAAAGTTTAGCAATCTACTCACTTTTTTCACCCTTTTTTTGTAGGAAAGTTTCAAATGCCACTTTTATTAAATGCACATCTTTTGTCAGTGTTGAGTAGGCTCAGATTTTTAGTATATACCATTCTAGATTGCATTTTGAGCTCCAATCCTTTTTGGAATATATCATCCTATTCCCTTTTGTGGTTTCTGGTGGGTATAGATTAATTTCATGTTATTCAAATTTTCTTCCCTTTTTATTTGAAGGTTTATTTAGTGGTTGTTTTCAGAATTTGTTGTTTGTCATTGGGATTGTTCAATTTAACCAATATGTGTCTCAGAATTTGAAGTATGTTATGTTTATTCTCCTGAAATTGGTACTTTGTTATCTATATTCATCAATTACCAGAAGTTTTCTTGAATTATTTTGCATTCTTGTATTATTTCTTGCATTATGCTATTCAGGTTTTTTGACTTATATTCTTTTGAGAGGTCTATGACACTTAACTTGTCTCTATGCATTCTGTCTTCAAGATCAGTGTGCTTTGCTTATATAGGGACCATGTGTAGTTTAATGCTATTGCTTCTTTTATTCTAGATTATCCTTCACTTCTATATAATTTTATTCCCAATCAGTAGTTCTCTCTCTCTCTCTCTCTCTCTCTCTCTCTCTCTCTCTCTCTCTCTTTCTCTCTCTCTCTCTGTCTCTCTATGGTAAATTCAAGTTTCTATTCTTTCAATTGTTTCTACTGTGTGGACCATACATTCTGATATTTGTTTTTCTTTAACTTCTTTTTTCAAGATTTTTATTTCTCTTTTGAACCATTTGGGAATGAGCCACTGTTGTTCCATGCTTTCTTGGGCTTCCATAGCATTTTTTATTCATTAATCATTGGTTTAATTTCCTTTGTTTTACAATATTTATGTAAAGATCCTTGCAGTTGTTTAGATGTCTTGGTAATAATCTTCCTTTCTGATTTGGGTATTTTCCCTGTTGATTTATCTACTTATGTTCTACACTCAATGCCACTTCTGATTATCATGGAACTTTTGACTTTCTTGGTTCTGCTGAGCTAGTTTGTTCTTGCTAAGGCAGCATGGTGGTTCCCCTCTTCTAGGGATCTACCATATTGATGCCAGACTTAGTGTGGACCACCTGATCAGATTTAGCCATACTGCAGCATACTGACCAACCTATCAGCCTCAGTCTCCCCAGTATCAAGAACTATAGGCATTTGACACCAAATCTGGCCTGTATTCCACTTCTGAATTTCATTTCAATTCATTGTTATTTACATATACGTCTTATTCCTCTATGTTAGATTTTAAAATCTTTGTGTCACATTTCTATGCCTACTGGACATGCTTTAAAGATGGGGGTAGTATCAAAAGGTATTCAATAAAATAGATAACTTCCACTGTTTTACTAGTTCTAAGGTACAAAATAATCATAGATAAATTCCCCAGTGGTACAAATTTTGTCTAGAACATGGGATAATGTAGCAACATAGTCCCAAATATCAACTATCATTAAGGAAACAAAGACAGCAATGCCATACATAATGCCTTTTCAGAACAAGTTGGCTTCAACAGTAGCCACTGACACACAAAAGAGGGAAAACACTTAGGGATTATAAACCATAATAGAAGTGCTGCCCTACTATAGTGAAAATATAAACTAACCCCTTTCCTCTCTCTCATCAAACTTGATAGCTCTGTGTCTATACAGTTGCAAGTAATCAAACTCAGTACAACAGAAATGGCAGGATTCCTCTTATCTTTACAAAAAAACAAAAACAAAAACAATTGGCTTCAGACAGCCCTTGTGTGGGTAGAAATGCCAGTAGAGTACCTTAACGCACATAACTTTATGTGCTCCCTTTCCCCCACCATGGTTTCATTGAATTGTTTTCCCTGCTATGTATGTGGTCATATCTTATTCAGTTTCCCTCATTTAAGCACCTACATTTAAGCAAGGCAGCATGCTAGGCTTTGGGGATACAAATAAAAAGAGTAAAACAATCCTGGAAAAAGTCATCCCTACCAAGTGCTGATCAACTCCTACTTACACAGCAGGCAAGCAAAGCTATCTGAAGCAACAGGGAACCTTGAGGAAGAGATAGGAGGAAGTATTTGCCATGAAAATCCATTTCTACCATTACCATCTCAGATACCACTTTCCCTTGGACCTTGATGGAAATGGTCCAGACCCTGAATATTGGGAATAACTGTCCCATCCTGTCCTTGGAAAAGGTAAAACATTCAATTGCCTAATAACTCATTTACCATTCTTGTGATCTCATCGTTCTTGATATTTCATACTTCTATCTGAACTTCGAAGTTTCTCCATAGCTTAGGCCTTTTTTTTTTTAAATTGGGAATGCTAGGAAATCCTCTATTTTATTAAAGGTCTATTTATTCCCCTGTAGCATCATATTCAGTTTTCCTGGATAAGTTATTCTGGGCTTTCAGCCCATGTTCTTTACCTTCTAAAATATCTTATTCCAAGTTTTCTGCTCCTTTAAATCATGACTGTGGCTCCTCAGTACTTGAGTTATTTCTTTCTGGATGCTGGCAGTATTTTTCTTTGACTGAGAAACTCTGGATTTTTGGCTATGATGTTCTTAGGAGTTTTCATTTTGAGATTTCTTTTAGCAGGTGATTGGTAGGTGCTTTCTATTTCAATTTTTCCTTTAGTTCTAAGATATCTTGGCTATTTTCTTTTTAAGATTTCTTGAAATATGAAGCGTAGGCTCTTGCTTTGGTCATGGTTTTCAGATAGTCTAATAATTCTTATTTTTTCTCTTTAGTCTTTTCAATGTTAGTCATTTTTGTTATGAAATACTTTACATTTTCTTCTATTTTTTGTAACCTTTTGATTTTAATAATTCTTATTGTCTCATGGAGTCATTGACTTCTATTTGGTCCATCCTAATTTTCAGGGAGTTTGTGGCTCATGGAAGATTTTGTACCTCTTGTGCCAAGCTGTTAATTCCTTTTCCAATTCCTTCTTCTATGTCTCTCATTTCTTTTCCAAGTTTTTTTTCTCTCAAAGGCTCTCATTTCATTTATAAAAAATGTTTTAAATTCATTTAAAAACTCTTGTTTCATCTCTTTCAGGAATTTTAGATAAGTTTTGCCCAAGCTGTGTTTTTCTCTGATTTATTACTTGTAGATGTTTGGGAGTTATTTTGTTCTTCTGTGTTTCTGTCTTGAGCTTCCCTGAAACCATAATAATTCATTATGAGGGATGGGGCTTCTTTTTTGTTTGCCCATTCTTCCAGCTCATTTCCTGACTTGATATTAGGACGTGTTCTGACACACTTTGGGAGACCCAAGTTGGTTCTGTTCCTTCTTTCTTGGGAGTATTGAGTGCTGTGTTATTCCAGAATCTCTGGGATAGGCTGGGGACCTGCAGGCTTTCAGTATTCCCAAAGTATTCTGATCCAGAGTAAAGTCTGGTTACTATCTCCTCCCCCAAAAAGTAGACTACTGCTGGACTCAGCCCCTATCAGCCAGCTATAAAGTCTGTTGGCTCAGAGTGGTAAAGCTATGAACTCCCTTTTGGTCTGGGCTTCCTCTATTCTCTTTTATATTAGTAGAAAGACCATTACAAAACATTTTAATAACAGTTTATTTTTATAGCACTTTGCAAAATATTTTCCCTACAATAATTCTGTGATATAGTGAAGCTATTATTTTCATTTTACAGATGAGTAAGCTGAGACTTAGAAAGATTGTTATATTGAGTTCTATGTGAAGTTTCTATGTCCTAATGATTGGGTACTAGAAATAGTGTTATGATAAATAACAATGAATGTGATATCCTCACTGAGATTTATGGGAGGGTTGTGCAGGGATGCTCACCTAAGAGTGGTAGGTGAAGCTGCATTTTCACTAATATGGCCATAGTTACACATTGTGTGTGTGTGTGTGTGTGTGTGTGTGTGTGTGACAGAGAGAGAGAAAGAGAGAGAGAGAGAGAGAGAGAGAGAGAGAGAGAGAGAGAGAGAGAGAGAGAGAGAGAGAGAGAATCTATTTCCATGTAACGGTAATGGGTCACAAGGAAATACCCTAATTGTGTATTCCTGACATTGTAGTCAGGAGATTCAAAGATCTCTAATATCCAATCTTTTACACTATTCATCTTTCCTTATGTTTCCCTACTTCCTGGAAAAATGTGATTTTTCTTCAGTTAAGTTGGTTTTCTTCTATTTGATCTGCACTCCTAGTCCTACATCAGCGTCTTTGTTCAAGTGATTCTCTCTCCTTGCAAAGTCCTTGCTTCCCTTCCCATGTAGCTTATCCACATGTGTGACCTTGGTCAAGTGATTTAATCTCTCTCAGTTTCAGTGTCCTCATCTCGGATTGTTCTGAACAATCTCTGCATTCCTTCTAATTCTAAATCTATGACTTTAGAATTATAAACATTGTTGTCCTTCAAGATCCAATGCAAATCACTCCCCTTCTCCACTGTCCCAAATATGTTCTTACTCTTGGCACTCGGGCTACCCAGGGCTTCCTACTTGTAGTCCCTTATACACACATGTCTGTCTTCCTTGTTAATTCTTTAACCCTTAGCCCTTCTTCCTTCTATTAAACTGAACATGCTTTTGGTCTAATTATTCAGGCAGCTGCTTCCATTTTCATATTGGAAATCATTCATACCAAGGTAACAATGTTTGAAAAAATGTTTATACCTTTCCTAGGAGTATTGACTATTCCTTAATAATTCAAAGGAATACATCTCTAATGATTGAATGTCAAGCTTGGGGGAGATATTTTGGGGCTGGGGGGGGATGCTTTCTGTTCCTATCAAATCTCATCACACAAACAACTGTCTCTTGAGCTTTCTTGTAAAACAAATCCTGCTGGCTACATAAAAGGTAGTTAGTACCCTTGTCATGTTATGTGTTGATAATAAAGAGAAGACATGAGAATAGAGTCTTCCTGCCAGAAAAATTATTGAGTCGCAAAGGGCCAAACAACTCTGAACGCTAGGAAGACTCAGGAGAGCATAAAGTGGGCAAAACTTGCTTTTAATCAGGTTTCAATGCAGAGACAGGTGTCTTGGCAATCCCCTTGTACAGAGTTCTATTTGTTGTGGCATTAGTAAACAAATTCAGCTTCCCTTGTGAGAGAAATACAAAAGAACAAAAGCCTAATCCAGTAAGAATTTTCCTCTTTCTGCAAAGATTTCAGTAAGATTCTAAACAGTTTAGATAATGGCAGGCAGCTCACAGCAGACACAGCTGGGATTCCAGTGGCAGCCATTTTTTTGTTATCACTTTTCATGCAAATGTAAGCATGAATAATGGAATGTCCTCTTGTCATTCTGTTCTGTGGCACATCTGAATGTGAGCAGGAGATGAGGAAAACAAGTTTCTGAACTTTTCTTGGTTT
The DNA here is from genome assembly GCF_900497805.2 of Vombatus ursinus. Taxonomy (NCBI): domain Eukaryota; kingdom Metazoa; phylum Chordata; class Mammalia; order Diprotodontia; family Vombatidae; genus Vombatus; species Vombatus ursinus. The sequence continues at coordinate 14,616,499 of NW_020954737.1, read as the reverse complement.
GTGGCTATTTCTCCCCACTGACTACACCATGATTTTCTAGGTTTCTAGGTTTCAACTCTGAGCCTCTTCTTTTGGCTATAGAAAGAGGATAAAGCCTCAATTGTTTGGACTCATTACTATTTTCAAAGCACAATATAAATGTCAACAATAATAATTTTTGTTGCTTTTATTATAGTATGTCTTCCACAGTTTTGTAATGACAAGAGTGTTGGATGAGACAAGAAGGAGCATTGCTTAGTAGAAAGAACGTTGTCCTTGAAACCAGGAAGATTTGACATCAAATCCTGCCCTTATCGGCTATGTGAACATGGATAGTTCACTTAATCTTTGTTGACCATGGTGTCTTCATCTATAAACTGGTTATAATAATACCTTTAGTACCTATCTTAGGAATGTCATATAGTTTAAATGAGATAGTTTAAGAAAAGTGCCTTGTAAACTTTAAAGCACATATACATTTTCACTATTGTTATTATTAGTATGGATATAACCTCTTCTGATGCCAATCTCATTGTGAACTCACCTTAGTAGATGCCCTTCCTGAGTTCTGGGGGGCAGTTAGGTGGTGCAGTGAATAGAGTGCTAGGTCTGGAGTCAGGAAGACTTGTGCTCATATCTGGTCTCAGACACTTACTAGATGTGTGACCCTGGGCAAGTCACTTAACTGTTGTTTGCCTCAGTTTCCTCATCTGTAAGGGATAATAATAGCACCAATCTTTCTGGGTTGTTGTGAGGATCAAATGAGATAATAATTATAAAAATGCTTAGTATAGTACCTGGCATAGAGCAAATACTACATAAATGTGAGCTATTATTATTTTTGTGGTTAAAATTATTAATCTCCTATGTACCAATTTTTTTATGATGAGCATATATCAATGATCTTAGCTAGGCTGTTCTATAGGTGACTGACACAATCTGTCATCAGGCCTCAATGTCTTCCAGTTTGGTAAGATCTGCCAAAGGTTACATTCTTCTTCTCTAGCCATTTTAGTTGTAAGGTAATTTAAAAGCATTACACAGAGATGTGAGCTAGGCCTATCTCACTTCTTTTTCCCTCATTGCATAGTTAGAAATTGTTTTGGGGAAGCAAAGTAGATAAACAATGATAGCATAATATAGTTGGGGAATGTTGAATTTGAAGTCAAAGAGTATAAATTCAGATACTGGCTCTGCTATTAATTAAATGTGTCTCCTTGAGCAAATCATTGAATCTCTTTGGGTTGGTAATTTCCTTTTCTATAATATGAGATTGTATAATTTTGTGGTGGTTGTTGTTTAGTCATTTTAGTCATGTCTAACCCATTTGGGGGTTTTCTTGGCAAAGATACTAGAGTGGTTTGCCATTTCCTTCTCCAGCTCATTTTACAGATGAGGAAACTGAGGCAAACAGGGTTAAGTGATTTATGGAGAGTCACACAACTAGTAAGTGTCTGAGGCCAGATTTGAACTCAGGAAAATGAGTTCTTGACTCCAGGCCTGGTGTTCTATGCCCTCCTCCTCTTGCCTGCCCTGAAGAGAGAACTAGATGACCTCTAAGGCCTAAATCTTCAAGGTCACAATCTATGATCCTATGAACATTAGTTCATCATTCTAAATGGGATTTGTTTTTGTCCAAAAATTTCTAATGTTTCCATTGGAGTGGTGGTAGAGGAAACCACAAAAATAATTAAAAATGAACAAAAAACTACATAACTTTCTTCTCATGTTTTTCATGCCTGAAATTTCTATATTTCATTGTGATCTATCTCATACTGAACATCTGCAAATCTGTCAACACATATTTTTAAGCACTTGGCATGTGGTAGGAATTGTAAAGTGTCTTGGCTTTTAACAAGGTCCCACAATTGTTTAAAAGTTAGATCTTTCCCCATTTGGATTCATGGAGCAGGCATGAGACAATATATGGCAAGCCAGTAACCAGAAACATGGACCATGGAGCAATGGTTCCAACAGAAAAGATAGCATGTTGTGATCTAGATACTGTTGATGACTGTGAATTCCTATGATTCCTGGTTGCAACTATACTGATTGTTCCTGAAAGGGAGGGAAAATCCCTCCACAGATGTATATCTTGAGCCATGGGTGATTGTGCATTAAGAATACACAATCTTTGCTCAGGTAGAAGGATATTTTGTCTCTTCTCTTTCTCATCTGATTCTATGTGCAATAGAATCTACTCATCTACTGAGTATTTAAATCTATGAGTAATGAGAGAAGAGATTTAGACAAATTAAGTACCCCAAAGTAGTGAGGGCTAGAATAAAAGTATAATTGTATTCCATGAGTTAATATTTCATTTCATCAGGTCTCAGGACAGTCAGCCCCATTGTGAGGCTAGGAATGCTTTGTAGGTCATACATGGAGATGCATGCATTCTAGCTCTCCCTGAACATGTGTAGCATTGACTGAAAGAGGCCTCAGATAATATATTAGATAGAGCTTTATCTGGTGGTTAGTCATTTAGTCAGTTAATAAACCATTTATTAAGCATCTACTATGTGCCAGGTATTTTCCTAAGCACTAGGGATACAAAGAAAGTTAAAAAATAGTCCCTGTTCTCATAGTCTAATGGGGAACACAGCATGTAAACTCATGATTTGGTAAACTCTGATCTTGCACTCTTAGTTAATGCAAATCTTTGGCTGTACTTTTTCCTTTGTAACAGCACATAAAAGTCAATATTCCAATTTAATGTTCCATACAGGCAAAACATATAGGTATATGTATTCACAAATGGATTATAAAACAAATAGCATTTTTACTACTTGACATTGGGAAGTTCCTGCAGAACATAGAAAATCTTCATGCTGTTGGTGTAGGAATGCTGTCTTTTATATCCCTCTTCCACTGTGGGCAAGGTCTTTGAACAACTCGGCCTCTAATTCCTTCCTTGCTTCGAATAATTCCATGTTCTATACCATATAAAAGAAGATGCCTTGTGTTTGGAAATACTCCAAGTGAAAAATTGAACTAACATGGGCATGGAGACCAAAGTTTGTCTTTATTTGAAAAATTTTTTTAGTTGAGATGATAGAAATGAAGTACATAGAAGAAACAGAAAGTGCTAATAGTGCTGGTTCAGAAATTAGGAGGGATCAGATGAGGTGCTTCATGCAAAACATTGTATTTAATGAGGTAATGTCCTTCTTTTTCATCTTCTTGTCTAATAAATTAGTGCTCTCTGTGTCTGCTTGACAGTGTAGTTTTATTTGTATCATCATAGGATTTTAATGGTAGTATTGGAAAAAGTACTGCATATATTTACGTTCTCCCCAGATTTCCTTCACTCTTCCCAGAAGAGTGGATAATTACTAGTGGCAACTCAATAGAACAAACAACAAGCACACACATTTTTCCCTATGGTTTTCAAATTTTCATTAATTTTACATCTTTAATGGAGTTGTTGCTACTTCCTGCTTGGGATATTTGCTTCAGCAGGGACCAAATTTGTCTTCTTGTTCTTGTTCTTTTTGTCCTCCTCCTCCTCCTCCTCCTCCTCTTCTTCCTCTTCTTCTTCTACTTCTTCTTCTTCTTCTTCTTCTTCTTCTTCTTCTTCTTCTTCTTCTTCCAGGAAGAGAAAGAATAATGGAAGAAAAACTTACTTCTCATACTGAAATCTTGCTGCATCAAGGGGAAAATTGAATTTTGGACACTCAGCAGAGAGAGGTGGGGTAAGCAATCGACAGCTGGGTGAGTGAGAATGCTGGGGTGATTTCCAGCAATAATGTTTTCCTCCAGCAGTACAGCTACATGAGGCAGAGCCAACACACAGACCAAGGGACCAGAGCTTCTTCTTCCTTTCTGAGTTCTGCTTCAACCATATTTGTTTGCTTTAGAAATGACCACACACAAATTCCAAATTTCTTTCCCTTATTTGCTTGAATGTAAGTGAGCTTTTCTTCCATTATTCTTTCCCTTCCTGGAAGAAGAAGAAGAAGAAGAAGGAGGAGGAGGAGGAGGAGGAGGAGGAGGAAGAGGAGGAGGAGGAGGAGGAGGAGAAGAAATCTTTTAGAGAATCATTACTAAAGACTTAATTGACTTCCTTAACAGTGATGAAATAAATAGAATATGAGGAATGAAACAGTAAATATAATAACTTCTCTGCTAAAATCTTAAACTTTAGATCTATATACTTCATGTGATTGGCAAGTCTTATTAACAATAGTCATTCATATTATACCACATTGAAAAGTTTACAAAGTGTGATTTCATCATGCTTGTGAGGTATGTTAGTCCTATTTTCTAGATAAGTAAATGGACACCTAGAAAGATGAAGTGGCTTAGTCAAAGTCAAAAAGCTGGTAAACCAGGCTTTCTGACTCTATGTCTTGTGCTCTTCCCACTATTCTTTGGTTACTTTATACTAAATAGAAAATCATTGCTGAGCATAAGAATATAGAAAAGGGGGCTTATAAACTTGTGTGTATGTGTCATGGACCTCTTTGGTAGTCTGGTGAAGCTTATGGACCCCTTCTCAAAATAATGTCTTAAAATGCATTGAACAAAATACATGAAGTTAGAAAACTATAAAAATACACTTATTCAAACACAAAACCCCCAAGTTTATGAAATCCTTCATTAAAAACTGCTGATATAGAAAAGAATGCAGGATACTTGAATTAAGTGGGGAGGTTTGGGAGGAGGAATAAGCAAGGAATTTGCCTCCAAAATGTAAGGTTAACTTTTTCCCTAGATCCAAAACATGATTTCCATACATTGAAAAATATTTCTTTACAATCATGACTAGGCAGTGGGATTTAGATATTTCCATGCATACATTCACTGGTATACAGCAGCAAGACCATTCTAACTATGACTTTGGGGTAAACCAATCAGCGGTTGTCAGTCTCTACAGAATGACTTATCTGTTGAGGTCTCAGCTTGTAGTGCCCCTATGTTGATGACCAAAGAATGATTTGACTGAAAGTTCTGGTCCCAGAATTGTTCTGCTCCCAGCTATAAGAATTTGTTTTAGAAATGTCTACTCAAGAATTTTAATTTTCTGTCACTCATTTCTTTGAATTCAGGTGACTTTCTTCCTCTGTTCCTTTAACTCCCTATGTAATCATGATTTTGCTCCCAAGTACTTTAGTAAACCTTCTACCCCCTTAAAATGCTCTTTGCTCCTTGGATTTTCCTTTGTCCCTCATGTAGTATTTTGTGTAGCTTTTGGTTGGGTTACCTTCCTCTCCGTGGAGTTGACATAGCAACCTCCATCCCTTCTTTGGACACAATGTGAGGTATGCAAACTCTGACTTGGTTAGTATGTTTGATATTTTACTTTGCAAAACCTTCTTTGGAGAATTCAAGGTGGCTTGAAGAACAAAATCAACAAGATTTTCTTTTTTTTTTATCATCAACAAGTGCCAAGTGCTCTGGTTTTGATAACAAGGAAAGCTCAGCCCAGTCTAAGACTTGAAACCAAAATGATTTGCATACCTGCTGCTTTACTTGAGAAGGGGAAAAGAGGCCAGACTGCTCTAAGGGTGATGTAAGCCTTATTCAGTTCTCTGTGGGAAGCCCCTTTCTGCAAGACTGTGATGAAGAAAATGGAATGGATGAGGGAGTTTGATGAAATGAAGCTCAGGGAAGACCTCAAGCTGGGGACCCACCCTCAGGGTCAGTATCATTGAGTTGTTCCTGTTTTTAAAGATTCCTCAACGAACTAGTCCATGGAGCTCTGTGATCTTTATTCTTTCTCTTAAGCAGTCTGAACCTTCAGAATACAAATTCCCCAAGTTTTCTCATAGAGGGTCATAAATCTGAACCTATAATTTCTTAGGCAACCACAATTCCAGGGCACTCATTTTCTGGTCCAGCACTTATAAGAAACACCATTACATGTCTATTTCTCTGTAATAGAAGCAACATATACTCAGTTTCATTTCCTCTTAAGTTACATTTCTAGATCAATAGTCTCAAAACATTTTTTGTTTGGCCACAACTTTCCCAATATCAAGTTTTAAGCCAATGTAATCAACATGAAGCAGCTGGGCATGAATGGATCTCTAGAGGGATGAGGAGGTTGGAAAGAATGAGGTTCCAAGGCAGACCTAAGTATGATGCTAGAAGCAGGTGTGTCAGGATCTGTGTCTTCTCACCTTCATCTGCCTTTGAAGGGACAAAAGCAGGAAAAGTATGGATACCCATAGAATGGCAGCACTTGAAAGGAGCTCCTAGGTCCCCTAACTCTGGCTCTGCTCCATATTTTACAGACTAGGAAACTAAAGTTCAAGTTAACTGTGCTGTTGCAGCTAGTTAGTGGTAGAGCCAGGGCCTCCTGACTCCCAGATCAGAACATCACACTTTTTCTTCTTCTCAGGTCTATTTCATTGCAGAATATCCTAAGAGCATGAATGCAGTAGGTCCTCTCCAGAATCAAGGCACTGTACCATTGAAGTCATGCCAGTTTTATTTTCCAATCTTTGGGAGAATAGGGAAGAACCATAGGAAGTAGAAGATTTCTGGCCAGCCCATAGCTCTGGGACCTTTGGAAACTGACTGGATAAATAGGGTTCCTGACTTAGAAAATCTAATAACCATCCCCCCATCTTCATCATCCCAGCACCCTTAGTCTGGAAGACATTTTGTTTTACAAAGTCTACTTTGTGACTAAGTGTGATCTTTCATTCTTTGTACTTCTTAGTCAGTTATTTGATTATAAAACTATAATATGTAAAAGCCTGCCTCTTCCCCTCTCAGATTTGTCATGTGCTTTATCATGAAGGAATTATGAGTTGAGAATTACTGTGGCTTCTCCTCACCCTCAAATCCTTGTTACTTTAAAATGATCAGGAATCAAGAAAGACTTGGAGCTGGAAGGGGTCTTAGAGACCATCTAGTTCCATCCCCTCATTTTACAGATGAAGAAACTGCTCAGAAAGATAAATAAGGTCTTACAGGTAATGAATGGAAGAGTAAATGCAAGATATGAACCTAGTCATCTGACTGTAAATCCAGCTATCTTCCCAGTGTGCCAGATAGTATCCCTGAGGATATTTCCAGGAAATTTCTCTACAATCAGGTTTTTCTTCAATGGCCACTAATTTCTGTCCTTACTTGGCACCTCTTGATTGGAAAGGGGATCAATAGATAAGGAGACAGATTAGTTCTGCAATGCAATGCTATGGGTTAGATGTATGGAGATAGGAAGATTGTATGATCTAGTAGAAAAATTGTGACTGGTGTAATGGTTGCTGTCCTTTTCTCTTAAAGAGGAGCAAAATGACATCATTATGTTGGAGTCAAGGTACAGTGTGTCCAACTGTGGCTGATCAGACCAATATGAGCTTTGAAGGCCCTACTACAAGTTGAGAACAAATAGTCTGCATGAACATTTGGAGTGGAGATCTCTCTAAATTTGTACATCTCACATTTCTTTTGAGCTACTGCAAGTCTGCTTTGGTCATAGATCATGGCGCCTTCTTTGATGTGGGCACACTGTGCTGGGCAGTCCTTTGCCAGTGCCTCTCATGTCATGCAACTGATTCCAAAGTTCTACAGAGAGACCTTGAGAGTGTCCTTGTATCATTTCTTTTGACCTCTGTGTGAGCACTTGCCTAGTGTGAGTTCTCTGTAAAATAATATTTTAGGCAAACATATGTTTGGCATTCAGACAACATGAGTAGCCCATTGGAGTTGTGCTTTCTGCAGTAGAGTTTGAATACTGAGCAGTTTAACTCAAGAAAGGACCTTAAAGTCCAGTGCCTTATCTTTCTAGGAGCCAAGGGACTTGTATTACATATTTAATTTGATACATCTACCATAAGCAAAGCACTGTTGTAGGCACTAGACACCCCAAGACATGAATGAAAAACAGTGCCTGCCCTCAAGGAGTTTATATTCTACTGGATTCTTGTACTGACTCATTGACTGACTTGCTTTGATCAAAGTTATTAAATATCTCTGTGTCTAGTTTCCTGTCAAATGAAGGTAATAATACTTGCCATATGTATTTCAGAGGACATCCTATGGATCAAGTGATATTGCTTATTCATTCATTTAATAAGCATTTATTAAGTACCAGGCACTTTTGTAAGCAGTGGGGACACAAAGACAAAGAGAGTTAAATAGTTGCTGTTCTAAAGAAGTTTACATTTTATTGGATGAATGTTAAAGTGCTCTACAAAACTCAAAGATGAGAATAAATGAACATTTGCATGGAACTTTTCTGACACTCATGCCATGAGGTAGGCAGCCCAAATATTCTTATTTCATTTTATAAATGACTTGCTCTTGGCTGCAAAGGTAATAACAACAATAACAATATCAACAACAACAATAGCTAGCATTTATATAGTGCTTTGGGCCGCTAGGTGATTCAGTGGATAGAGTGCCACGCCCACAGACAGGAAGACTTATCTTCCTGAGCTCAAATCGGACCTCAAATACTGACTAGCTGTGTGACGCTGGGCAAGTCCCTTAACCCTGTTTGCCTTAATTTCTTCATCTGTAAAATGAACTGGAGAAGGAAATGGCAAACTACTCCAGTATCTTTGCCAAGAAAACTACAAATGGGGACATAAAGAGTCAGATAGGACTGAAAAATGACTGAAAATATAGTGCTTTAAAGTTCACAAATTGCTTTACAAATATTACCTCATCTTATCCTCACACAGCTCTTGGAGGGAGGTGCTATTATTATCCCCCATAGATGAGGCAACTGAAGCACAGAGATTAGATAAATTGCTCAGGGTCACACACCCAATAGTCAGTTGTTGGAGCTGGGCCTTGAAACTAGGTCTCTCTGAATTGAAGTCTAGTGCTCTTTCCATTAGACTATCATAGTCTATTAAGAAAAAGAATTAAAAAAAAATCCCAAAGCCAGAAGTCACTTCATTTGAAGTTGATTTCTTGGATTGTGGCTGTTCTTTTTGTTGACTCAGAATAAATAGCAACTGGCTAATCGTGAGAGTCTTATCAGAGCTGCCCAATGTAGTCAGATCTCTTGGTAACAAGTTATACCTGTTTCAATAATACTTCATGTCATAAGAAGGAAACACCTCTGGAATAAATGCTTTGATGCTTGCTTTATCTCCCCCTACTATTGCAAAAAAATTGAGAGACAGGGAATAAAATCCTCAAGATGTATAAAATCTTAGAGTTCATCTAATTTAATGACTGAACACATGATCTAAACCGTTTCCAGACAAATGGTTTTGTTGCTGTTCAGTCATGTCCAGCTCTTTGTGACCCCATTTGGGTTTTCTTTGCAAAGATACTGGAGTGGTTTGACCTTTCCTTCTCCAGCTCATTTTACAGTTGAGGAAACTGAGACAAACAGGGGTAAGTGACTTGCCCAGGGTCACACAGCTAGTAAGTGTCTGAGATTTGAATGTAGAAAGATGAGTCTTTCTGACTCCTGTCCTGATGCTCTATCCACTGTGCCATCTAGCTGCCCCATTAAATGCTTAACAGATGCTTTATCTATTTATCCAGCTAACCCCTCCCTTCAGTGAAGCCTCACTTATAACAAAAAAAAGCCACTTAAGCAAAATAACTTTGCCATTGTATGCAATGTTCTGTACCAGTAGCCTCCCATCTCTTAACCTAGAGGACTCTCTAGGGCTAAATTGATCATTGCAGTTAATCTGAACTTGACTGATGTTTAGGGGTGTTTTTACTTATATTGTAGTCTTTGTTTCTTATTCTGCTTCTGCTTATTTTTCTCTACATCAGTTCATATAAGACTTCCCACATTTCTCTGACTTCATAACATTCGTTGTTTCTTATGTTACTATCACATTCTATTTAAATATGCCCTTCCCCCCCTTTTTTAGTCATTAGTCCCAATCAATGGGAATCCACTTCGTTTCTAGTTTTTGGTTCACACTAAGAGGTCTGTTACAAAATTTTTGACATATAGGGAACTCTTCTGTCTTTGACTTCTTTGGGATATTTGTCCTATAGTGCAGTGTGAAGAATTGTGATTTTTTTCTTGCACAACTCCAAATTGTTTTTTTCAGATCAACTGGTCCAATTTGGTTCTATCTCTAACAGAATGTATCATAAGTGTGCTTCCAACACTGTTCATATATTTCTTATTATCTTTCTCGATTTACTGGGTGTAAGGTGAAATTTCAATGTTGTTTAAATTTGCATTTTTTCATTTTAAATTATTTTGAGCATATATTCATATAAATGTTCTGAGTTTGCATTTGTTCTTTTGAGAACTGTTTCTATCATTTGACCACTTATCTAGAAAAACTCTTTGAGCAGTGACTAGAAGGTGAGTCATAACAGGGAGGAACCCTCCTCCCTGCCCTGCCCCAAGATTATTTGCTACTTTAAATCTGTGTTATGATTGTGAGAGTATGTATCTGGAGTATTCTTAAGGGATACATAGTTTATACCCCTAAACAGTAAACTTTAAGTAGTTGGTTGTGTGAAACACAATATAATAAATACTGTTGGGAAAGAGTAACACCTGAGAAGAGAAAGGGGAAAGAGATAATGAGTCATAGACAAAAGGTCTTTAGATCAAAAAAGAGAAATACTTTTGATACCCAGAGTGGTGCAGTGAAAGTTAATTCAAGAAAAGAAGCATTGGGAAAATGGATGGAAGCTGGATGGATGGCTGCCATTTTGACAGTTTTCCCAACTTGGAAAAGGTCCTGCTGTTGGGCTCCACCTCAGATTGCACTGCCCAGTCATCACCTCTTCCAAAGGAGGTGATGGCCCTATGAGAAGCAATATCATTGACAGCTGTTGGATCTACCTCTGCATCCTGATGCTGGTTTACCTTGGCTTGTCCCCTGACTTGGTTTGTGTGTCTAGATCCTGGCTTTGAACTACCCTGATCCTGTAGCTTGTGGATTCCTGAGTTGACAGAGGGATAAACATTGATGAATGTTCTCCTATAATCCACCTTATTCTGCTTCTCCCCTTTTGTTGTCTTTCATGGTTACTGATGGGGCCTCTCTCTCCAAGATTCCACATGCACATTGCCCTTTGATTCAGATAAATTGTGGCTATACTAGAAACCCTTTCCTGACCCTCATCTTTCATTCCACCAATTCAGTTAAGTTTTGTCTATTGTTAGCTTTAATCAGGGTTGTGCTGGAGTTGGCTTGCATCAGCAGAGCCAATTGTTAAACTTTTAGTTTGAGTATTTACACCTTAGAAATTGGCAAATGCTACAAACCATGGCTTAATTTATTATTTTGTTGATTGAATAGACTTAAGAAAATGATGAAGAAAATGTTAATAATGCAGATTAAACTTACAAGTGTGTGACATGTATCTTTTTTTTTAACTTTTTGAGATCTGGTTGTTAAAAATTTACCAGCATACCCCTGGCTATGATTCATGTTTATTGGGCTCTTACCAGTTATCTAGCGACCATTTGCACAATGACCTCCCTTGTATGTCAAGATAATTTGTGGCAAAAAGACAGCTGACTATTTATTGGGTTCCTTCCTTCCTTCCTTCCTTCCTTCCTTCCTTCCTTCCTTCCTTCCTTTCATGCCTACTTCATAACATATTAGGCACTGGCGATGGTGATATAAGTATAAGCAAATATAAATAAGACACACATTCTAATAACAAGAAGCTTATAATCTAGTGTGTGGGGAGTAAACGTGTACAGAGAAATGTAAATTTTAGAAAAAGAAAATGCATACAGGACTACAAAGTTCTAGAAAGTCAAATGATCACCTCCAGTTAGAGTGAGGTAAAATCAAGGGAAGCTTCATTCAGTATTTGACTATGATCTTAAAAGATGGGTAGGATGTTAATATACACAGAAGAAAAGAATATTCCAGGTGTAGAAAACAGTATGAACAAAAGTAGAGAGGTAGGAAAACAGGGTGTGTGTTCCAGGAAAGGTGAGTAGTCCATTTTAGCTACAGCATAGATTGTATGAAGGGGTATAGCATGAGAGGATGACAAAAGTAGCTTGAAGTCAGATGGTGAAGGATATTGAGTGTCAAGATTCAGAGTTTTGTCTCTATTTGGTAGCCAGTGGGAAGTCATTGAAGACTTTTGAGTAATGGACTAATATAACCATACCCTGCATCAAGAAGATCAATTTAGATATAACCATTTTGAGGATGGCGTTTACCAGTGGTGGGGGAAGGGGAAAGGGAGGGGGAGAGATGTTTGCCATGGCTTCCAGTTAGAAGCAAGCTTAATATTCCAGAAAAGGCAGACTGTGCATCACGATTAGACAAATTCATTAACAAGGAGAAAAAACTACACTTTTCAAGTCATGGGAAAACAAAGTAAAAATTACCCAAATTTAGGGGAATAGTGCCTTTAATATTTCAGTAACAAAACATATGGGTCATATTTGATGCATTCAAAGAACCCCAATAGTTTATAAGAGTAATCAATCATATTGTAAAGTCATACTAAATCTAGGCTTAAAAATAAAGTTTTAGAGAATGAGACAACACACCAAGAATCCCAAACAAAACCAAACCAACTCAACCATGTACAAAATGCTATGTTCATGCATGCAGCTCAGTGTCTGATCTTTGACAAAAGTACCAATATATATTTCGATAGAAAGCATGACATCTACCTCATAAGTTGAGGTCTGTGCCTACAACATAACCATATGTCTTTAAAAATCTACTTATGGTCTTTTCATCCTTGAATTTCATTTAAATGTTTCTTGAATTTACTTATATTTTTATCCCATGACACTTTTCAGATAATGCTGCTTACCATGTGAAATAGTTAATAAAAAATCCCCAAATTACTCCTTTTAAACTTCTAGGAACACATTATTGCTTTAATAATTTTATCTTTGGTAGAAAAATCCAATTCATAACCCCCAGGATTTTGTATACTGTGGAAAACATTTGGCTTTTTTTTTCCAAATGAGAGTACTCCTGGTGTCTAGGACAGTGCCTTGAACTTAGTATATGTACAATATGTGCTTTTGGATTGGAAAGAGTCCTAATATATGCCCCAAGTAAAAAATAAGCTCCTTCAGAGCAGAAACCATTTTTTACTTTGCTTTTATTTCCTTTGTGCATAGTACATGTCTTTTATGTAGGAGGTACTTGATAAATGTTCTATTAGATTAGATAGAAAAGTTGTAATATATACCCCAGCTAGAACTGAGCTCCTGGATTGTAGAAATTGTTTTAAATTTTGCCTTTGTATACCCAGCACCTGGATTGTATTCTACACATAATAGGTGTTAAATAAATGCTTTTTTGGATATAGTCTGTCCTTGTGGAAATTGATCACAAATGAATTGAAGGGGTGAGTATTCCTTTGACTTAATTACAATGTTATCATCTGGTTTCCTGAGTGACTAAGTCACACCTTGATAAGGTACTCTTGGAAATTGTGTTCATTTTCAGTTCTCATGTAGCCCTAGTAAATAAATGTTTGCTTCATTACCTGGAAAATGTTCTCAGACATGGAAAGAGAGACTGTAGTTTGCCAGAGTGCCTGCCTTACTCTCAGAGGACCATTTCCAGAATCAGAGAATTTTAGAGTTTAGGACCGCACTAGCTGTTTAGCCTAGCCCATACCTGGAAAGGAATCCTCATTAGAGTACAAATGGTAATCCAGTCACTGCTTTTGAATATCTCCAGTGAGGGGAGAACCTACTACTTCTAGGGGTACCTCATTCCACTCTTGAACAGCTCTAATTAGGAAGTTCTTCCTGTTATCCAGTTTAAATTTGCCTTTCTGTAACTTTTCCTTATTGCTACTGGTTCTGCCACCTGGAGGCAAACAGCAAATATAATTCCTTTTCTTCAATATAGTCTTTCACTCACTTGCTCCTGAGCCCAATTCTTTTGAATATGACATATATGACATGGCTTCAAGGTCCTTCATCATAGTGGTTGCCATCTTTTAGATACCCTCCAACTTACCACTGTTCTTCTTATATAGAATCTCAAACAGCCCACATTCTACAAATGTAATCTGACTAGGGCAGAATGTATAGGAACTATCATTTTCTTATTCCTGGAAGATATACCTCTCACTGTAGCCCAAGATCACATTAACTTTTTTTGACTGCCACATCACACTGCTAATTCATATGTAGCTAACACCCCCAGCATTTTCCAGACAAATTCAGACAAATTTTTCAGACAAATCCAATTATGTCTTCAAACAACCAGTTCCAGGAAAAAGAAATATGGAAGATGGAATATAATTTCCCTGCTGTCCATGTGATGTGGTGGTAAGAGAATCTAAATCAGTGTGATGAGCTTCAGGCCATATCTACACAAAATGCATTTGTTGGATTTGAATTAATAAGTGGTTAAGAAAGCAACCTATAAAATGACAAAGCCAAGCATGGTGCATGCTTTTGATTTGATTTGATGCAATATGATAGTGTCTATAGAAACATAAAGGTTAATTTCAGGCAAACAATTTGGAGAACAACTGTTTTCCAATTATGGACAGAAAATGTTGTAACCAGTGACCAAAAACACTCATGAAGATTCATTTTGTGTCTGACACTGTGATGGCTTTCTTTATTTTAAATTTACATAATGTCATATTCTGTGAAGCAAACACAATATAAATAATGGAGATTTAAGGGTGAAAAGTTACCAGGATCTGAGTGTTTATTGGATTAAAAAACAATGATATTCAATAAAGCATATTAATGTGAATCCAAATGTTTTGTATTTTTTCCTCCTTTTAATTGTGTGGTGGTTAGTCTGTTTCATAAAGATATTTTATCATTTTTATAATCCAACACTTAGGCTAACTGTACCTAGGGCTTTAATGGCAAAAAACAAAACAAAACAAAACAAAAAACAACAACTCATTGGAGACCTCACCTCTATCCCCTGAGGGCACAAGCCTCAAATCCTTATTTTCATATTTTCTTAAAAATGATAGTTAGAGCTCTTGTGAGAAGTTTTTAGATATTTTCCTAGCTGATTTGAAGTGCTAGGAGAAAAAGGCTAGCTTTATCACTTAGCAGAAAGGGTAATCAAAGCTTCTCAAATTATGAAATCATTTTGATTCAGGAAAATTTGTTCTTATAAAGCACAAATGACTTTGAAAGCTACAATGCAAGAAGATTTAGAGAAAGAAACAAAGGAAGTTCAAATGCTTCCTCCTTTTCACTTAACTGATTATTTGTTATTTAGTCACAGCCAAACACTAAAGGCTTTTGAATGGAGAGAAAGTAGCAGAAAATACTCTTTTTTGCATGGTTAAAATTATTCCTTTTGGTTAGAAGTGGGGTATTTTCCATTGGCTTAGTGGGGAAGCACGCTAATACACCAAAGGTTTCAGAAAAGATCTGAATCTCATTCTATAACTAAATAATAGAAAAAAAAAACTTAAAGAAAAAACAGAATGCAAAAACCATAACTGTTCCCAATGCTCCTAATAACTTTTGTACAAAATACACTGTAATGGAATTGTAAATAGAGAACCATGTAATGTACTATCCTAGACCATACTGCATGACAACCAATAGATGAAATTAATGTCTTCCAAATATTCAAACAACTAAATTCAGCTAAAAGAAATAAGGAAGCCTGTGTATAATTTCCTTGGTACTCATGCAATGTGATTTTCTTATTCCACAAACTATATAATGGATCTTTAGACATAGTCATATTTGGAAGGATGTGACTGTGCCTCATCTTCATTTCTAGATTTCATTTTGGGTTCATAGATAGTGCTGGGTTTGTAGCCTCCTGTCCTGTAGGCAACATTGTGACCTGAGGCATTATAGGACACAGCCTTGTAACTGAAAGAAAAAAAAAAGCAGCATGTCATCATGGTACAATGGAGAGAATACTGCACTGGGACTACAGGATGGACCCAGTTTTGCTATTTACTACTTGTGTGATTTAACTAATTCATTTTACCTATGTACATGATAGACATTTAATAAATGCTTGTTGTGTTGATTTCAATCTAGCCCATCCATCGTTTCATATAGGAGTATACCCCCCAAAACAAGATTGGTCAATGTTTTCCTTTCTTAAATATACCAAGAGAAGAAAATGCTATATCATTCTTTTATAACTTTTACTTGAATGGTGTTCTTCCATATTATTATTTCTTCAAAGTTTCAAAAGACTTCTGATTCCATTGGTATTCAATCAACCAGCATAGGATGAAACTTTCCCCCATTTTAGGAGGTAGTTTTATAAGTTGCTATAGCAAAAAGCAAAGCAAACTAAAACAAAAAACCATAATCTTAAAACAAAAACATCCCATCACCTGATAGCCAATTGCAGGAGCCTTTCTGAATTTAGCTAGCTTGGTCTTTATATAGCAGACACATGGTCCAGTGCTGGGCCTATACTTGATGCCATGAAGGTGGCAGAACACCATGGAAAGAATGTGGGATTTTGAGTCAGAGGATCTAGGTTCTAAGCCTTGTTCTGCCATTTACTACTCATGTGACCTTAGACAAGTCATTTGACAACTCTTTATATAAGTTCCTTCATCTATAAAAATAAGGAAACTTTGAAGTCTCTCCTAGCCCTAAATCAATGTTCTTGTGGCCCTATAGACTTGCCCTAGGTTGCATTCCACTGGCATAGCCTTGGGGAATTCAGAGACTCCTCTATGCAATGAGGCTTTGAAGGAGGTCTTGAGTGGAGGAATAATAATAGTAATGCTGAGGATAATGGCAGATCATACTTATCCAGTGGTTTGTTATTTACAAAGCACTTTCTTCTATTAACTGCAAACTAATAATTCTAGCTATAAATTATGGGCAACAGATTAGATCCTTTTAAATCAATACATTTGCCATATCAAGACTCACTGGGTTTCCTCTGGGGCTAGCCCACGGCAAGCAATGCACATTATAATGCCTCCAATAACAGCAAGGCTTCCAGCAATCCAGCCAACAAAGAGAGCAGCACCAAAGGTGTACCTAAAGCAAAAAAAAAAGAAAAAAAAGAAAAAAAGGGGAAAAAAGGAGGTAGCAGTATAGTAGTAGTAGTAGTAGTAGTAGTAGTAATAATAGTAGTAGTAGTATAGTAGCAAACAATAACATCAAGCCCATTTTCTTCCCCCTTCAGGCTAATGTCAAATTACAAATTCACATATGACCAAAATAATCCTCCCTGGCCACTGCTCCCCAATTTGTTTTGTATCTCCTGTTAGGATGTAAGCTCCTAAAGGGAAAACACTCGTTTTACTTTTGCATTTTTCTTTCTATAGTTTATCACAGGGCATGGGACATAGTAATTGCTTAATAAATGCTCATCCATCCATCTGTCCATCCATGCATCAGATCCATCCAACATTTCTCATAGGGGTACACACTGAAATTTGTTAGAAATTACAGACTTTCAGAGCTGGAAGGAACTGCAGAAGCCATTTAATCTATCCTATAACCTCAAAAGAATCCTCACTGCACAACACTCCAAACTGATCTTCTAGCTTTTGCTTGAAGGTCTCTGTAGGTGGTGAAGTAGATAGAGTGCTTGGCCTGGAGTTAAGAAGGCCTGAGTTTAAATCTGACCTCAGACATTTAATAGCTATGTGGCCCTGGGCAAGTCACTTAATTTATGTTTGCCTCAGTTTTCTCAACTGTAAAAAAGAGGTTGATAATAGCTTTTACCTCACAGGGTTGTTGTGAGGATCATATGAGATAATATTTTTAACAAGGCTAGCATATAGTAGGTGTTTAATAATTGTTTGTTTTCTTCTTTCCTTTCATAAAGGGAGAAGCCCATTCCACTTTGGGGTAGCTCTAAATGTTAGGCATTTTTCCTTGCATCAAGCCTAAATTTGCCCCTTTGCAGCTTCCACTCATTGCAAACAATTTTGCTTTCTGGATTGTAAGGGAATGAGTCTAATCTGTTTTTGACATGAGAGCCTATTGGAGATAGATATCATGTTCCTCCTGAGTCCTTTCTTTTCTAAGAAAAATATCTCCCCCTTCTTCAGCTGATCCTCACACTCATGGTCTTGAGTCCCTTGATCATTCTTGTTGCCTTTCTCTGGATTTTTCTTGTATTATTATTTTTCTTCCTAAACTGGCTCCCAAGACTGAATGCCATACTCTAGATGAGTCTGACCAGGGTAGAATGCAGAAGGACTACTGCCTTCTTATTCTTTTAAGCTATGTCTCTCCTAATGAGGCCTAAAATCCCATTAACTTTTCTGACTACTATCTTACACTGTTGAAAACTCCTTGAAGAGACCACTGGAAGAAAGAATAGAGAAAGGAAAACTTTGGAACCATAGATGGGTAATTTTGGTCCTGGACTTAATTCCATCAACCTGAGGTAAGTGTCCTTCGAAGTAATAGTGCTCTAACCACAATGTGTCATCTAATGTGACAGTGCCCTTTGTTGTAGGGCTCTGAATAGAGTCTCTAGAAGGCTTTATAAGAGCAATTTTGTAGCTAAGAAAGGAAGGAAATGACCACTTATTAAGCACCTACTATGTGCCAGGTCCTTTACAAATATTATTTCATTTGATCCTCACAACAACCCTAGGAGAAAAGTGCTATTATTATCCCCATTTTATTGTTAGGGAAACTGAGGCAGACAGTGGTTAAATGACTTGTCTAGAGTCACACAGCTAGTAAGTGCCTGAGATTTAATTTTAACTCAGGCTTTCCTAACCCCAGGCCTAGCATCTTGCTCCACCTAGTTGCCTGAAACAATGCTTAGCCTATTTATTTCTGAAAGATGCAGCAGAAAAATCATTGAATTTGTGACACCTACTGCTTACTATGGATGACTCACTTCAGCTCTCTGGGCCTTGATTTCTCCTTTTGTAGAATGAGAGGGTTGGACTAGATGATCTTTTTAATGTTTCCTCCAACCTTAAATCACATAATCTAAATCATTCCTCCTATGTATATACATAAACCAACAAACATTTATTAGATGCCCACTAAGTGTCAGGTGCTATGATAGGTGCTGGGGATATAAATATGAAAGTGAGACAGTTGATGCCCTTAAGAACCAATTAGACCAAAATCCCAACTTGTATTCCATTATAAAACAGAAGAATCAGAACAATAAAATACAGACATATCCTTTCTATATTCATTAATTGGTTCAATTCAAATACTATGTTAGGTAAAACAAATTTACGTGGAGCAGATAGGTCTACAGGAACAATGTTTTAATGTTATGAATAGATGACTAGCTAGATGGCATAACAAATTTTGGTTATATTATAGGTGGGCATGGGTTTTTGTTTTCCTTTTGGTTTTGGTCTAGACCTATGATTTCATCTGTTCATGGAACTCCCAGTGTGTAAACTTCCTCCATCAACACAGGTTTGAAATTTTAGCTATTATTTATAGTCTTAGAGAGTCACTTAGATCCCTGAGATGTTAAATGACTTGCTTATGTTCACAGATCTAGTATATGTCAAAAGTAGGATTTGAATATGGATCTTTATAAATTTAAGGTTAATCCACTATTCATTAATCCCTGCTGCTTCATAAGAGTTATAATGTCTTAATAATGCTATTGGGAAATTACTTTTGCTGGGACAACATGATATGGGGTATGTCTGCAAATGCTAATTCTCAATATACAATTTTCACATTGTAGAATGAAACATTACTAATCTCTCAAAGAACATAAATGAGGTAATGTGATAGTTTTGGTTAAATGTTCAAGGCGCTTTCTGTAATAGCTGATATCAGGACTTCATACCTAAACATAAACCTTTTCCCCATCCCCAGTCATGACCAAAAAAACAAATCAACAAAACCTTGGAATGAGAGATCCCCATGTGCTACTCTCTCCTCTCATAATACATGAATGGAAGGTAGAGAATCAAGCACTGTTCTTTGGACTCTTCCAAGTTCCTTCCTTGAGACAGTCCCTATTTTTTTCTCTCCCAAAAGGGAAAGAATATTTTCATTTAACTGTAATTCCATTGTGGGAAGAATATATTGTCTTACATTCAAATAATGGTGGAAGGGGGCATATGTGACAGTTCTTCCTTCCTAGTCCCTGAGCCTCTGAACACTCAGGTTTTACATATCTTGGAATATTACCCTTTGACTCACTGGAAATGGAAAACTGCTCCTGTACCTTTGCCAAGAAACCCCCAAATGGGGGCACAAAGTGTTGGAACACGACTGAAAACTGCAAAACACCAAAGACTTGGTTCAAATCCCACCCTGCCGCTTACTACCTATGTGACCTTGGAAAAGTTATTTAACCTCTCCAGACCTGTTTCCTCATCTGTAAAATGGTTGGGGGTGAGGGGTGGGAGACGGAGATATTAGATGACCTTTAGAGATTCTTTCCAGCTCTGACTCTATGACTCTAGTTCAGATGGAAAACTCTTAGGTTCAATGTCACCTTAACCCATCCTCCTATTTGCAATCCCAGTTAAAAGTACAGACAGCATTTTTCTACTGACTTTGTAGGTCCATTGTGAATGTTCTTTCCTTGTGCAATACTTAAACACTCTATTTATTGACTAACTTCCACTTCCTGATTCTATGATGCTGGTAGAAATGGAAGTCTTTCCTACAAGAAAAATGTCATTGGAGCATGAGGGTAGAGGACATAAAGCCTAGATTTAAACAGCACATGTTATGACCTGACTGGGGTTTGTGATTTCCCCAGGATGAAGTATATAATCTCATCCTACTTTGATGAATCTACTTAACTTTTGTATCCTTGTGAGATTAGAACTCATTATATACATAAAAAAATGTTAAATACAATATCTGTCATGCAAAATTCCTCTTGTCCTTTGGGTAGCTTTATTACTGGTAAATGTAGGAAAATGTTAAGATGCTTTTGTGGGCTGATAAAATCAGCCTATCAAAATTTTACATTCCTATATTTACCTAGGTTATAACAGTGTTGTATCTGATAAAAAGGACCATTGTAAAATATAGAAACATATGATACATACATAAATATGTATATGTGTGTGCATGTATATGAATAATCAGTTTATGTTTCAATTAAAACTTTTATCATTTATAACCTGATTTTTATAAGCTTAGCTTAATTTCTTTCAGAAAGAGGAAACGCAAGTTGATGCTAATTTGTATGCCAGGGTTAATAATAATCATTCCATAACAACCACAATAGGGTCTTATGTAAGAATGTGAGATAAATACTGTAAGCTGTCGTTGTATTTCAATGGAAATGCCAGATCAGACTCAAATCACATCCCCAAGTATATTTTACTGAAATGAAATTTATGAGTTCATAGATCATTGCTGATTTATGACATGAAATGGTTGGTTCTTATAAATACATATTTAAGACAGTGACAGTCACATTATACACATCTTAAATCTGCTTCACATAACAGCAGTTTTAGCATTGAATGCTTTATACCAAATTAGAGCTTACCTGGTCTGAACTGTCTGTACCATCCCACCCATTCCTGAGTACATGTTAGCTGTGGACATCCAGAAGTTAGTGACCAGCATGTTTGCAAAAACAGACACTCCAGCAATAGCACAAATACCTAAAAATCCAAAACAAGTCATTATTTATCTTTAAAATCTCTTACATGTTTACCTTTTCTGTCTCTCCTCCATATCTTGAAAAAAATAAAACAATTTTAATATATTTGAGAATCAGGAGATACAAGTGGGAAAGAATGTTTTGTAAACATTTCAAATTCTAGTTTATTCTTAACAACTAAATAATACTTGTCTTCTCAATATTGTCCGCCCTCTTATCCCTGCTTCCAATCTCCACTGGTTTTCCTGCAGAGTTTAACATGTTCCTACACCAAAGTGCAGAGGTTCCCAAACTTATTTGGCCTACTGGCGTCTTTTATAAAAAAATTACTCAGCACCCCCCTGGAAATCTACTTTCTTCAATATTTATTTTGAAATTTGCGTCATTAAAAAATATAAGATATATTTTTTAAAAAATGATGCATCTTAAATTTATTAATTTATTGTAAATTTGTGGGTTTTTTTTACAGCATTGAAATTTTGATGACACAATATTGTGTCATATAACTGTATAGTATCATACTGCAAACAAGTCATTACACGCACATATTCCTGCTGATGCATGCTGGATGTCCCAACAATGCGTGACACACTCTCCTGGCAATACTTGCTTGTTAAGACCTGTCAGTGGATTTGACCACTGACCAGTTATAATTTGCATTTTGTGTATTTATTCGGAAAACAATGTAATCACTATGACTTTAACTCTGTTACACAACAGATGAAATATGTACAAATGGTTTTTCAAAATTTCTTGTCTTCTTTCCTTATGTTCCACTGCCCCCTTATTTTTATTCAATGCCCCCCAATTGTACCCGAGGCTACTATCACCCCCCTGGATTGTTCCAGCACTCTACAGCAGGTGGCATCACCCACTTTGAGAACCTATGCCAAAGTGTGTGTGCATGCACATGTGTGTATGTGTCTGTTCAACTTTCCTTTCTTCACTTCAGATAAGAATGAGGTTCATCTGATGCCAGCTCTGCCCAGCCCTTCATCTGTGTGTATATATTTTTCTTTGTATATTCCCCAATTATGAGAAATACTAAGTTCCAATACTTTTCTCCTTTCTACGCAAGTATATTCTTTTTGCCCTTCCTCTCTTTCACCTCTTAAAACTCAGAACAATCCCTAGACTCAGTATCTCTGTTTTTCTTATTTAGCTGCCTCAATAACTTTTGAAGATATTGAGGCCCTGAGGGGGGCACTTGTTTCTTCTCCCCAATCAGAATGCTGGCATCAAATCATCACATAGCTCCTCTCCAATTTCTCAAATAAATTTACCTTTCTCTTGACTCTTCTGCTTGCATTTCAAAGTTTCTACTTATCTCTGGTCTTTTATTTTGAAATGCTTAAGAGTGTTTCTATTCTATTAAAGATTATTTCCCCCCAATAGGATTATACTCAGATTTGCAGTGCAAGTTATTTTTTGTTGTAAGCTTTGTCTTTTGCCTTTTGGAATATTGTATTCCAAGATGTTCTCTCATTTTTAGTAGAAGCTGTCAGGTCTTATTGTGGTATTGGCTACGATTCTTTGTTACTTAAATTCCTTTCTGGGGGATGCTTGCAAAATTTTATCTTCAAAGTGGAAGCTCTGGAATTTGACTATGACACTCCTGGGATTTTTGTCTTTGGAGGTACTTTTAGAACATGATTTCTATCTTGATTTTACCCATTATTTCTCATAGATCTGGACAGTTGTCCTTTATGAGTTTTTGAAATACAAGTCTTGAAATTTTTTGAATCATGGTTTTCAGGGAGTTTAGTCATTCTTACATAATTTTTCCTTGATCTATTTTCCAGGTTAGTTATTTCTGGTATCAGACATCTTACATTTTCTTAATGTTTAAAAAAACTTTTGATTTTGTCTAATACTTCTTACTGACTCATGGAATCATTGATTTCTTTTTGATCTATTCTAGTTTTCAAGGAGTCCATTACTTGAGTAAGGTTTACCACTTTCTTTTCTAAACTATTTACTCTCCTTCCAATTCTTTCCTTCAAAACTTTTATTTCTTTTTTTAAAATTTATTGCTTTATTTTTTCTAAATATTTGGGTAGCATTTGTGGAAAATCTATTTTTCCTTTGAGTATCTGCTTGAAGTTGTTATAGAGTTACTCTCATCTAGGCTGGATTTTTGAGTATTTCTACACATCCTTTTTTTCTTTCTACTAGTTGGCATCTTCTTTGGTTACTCATTTCTCCAGGTTTATTTCCTGAACTGGAGTTTTGGACAGGGTCGTGCTTCACCCATTGCTGTACTTTTGAATGAGAGTAGTCAGCCTTGTTTGTTTTTTTCCTAAGTCATTTGGGCTTGTGCACTGACCTCAATGTCCTTGAGTTAATCTCCCTGGATCTTTGAGGTTCAGAGACCTATTTTATTTTTGCCTTTTGACTATCATGGAAGGATATAATAATGATACTAGTAATAACTCAAGTTCAGAATGTAAACTCTTGTAGGGAAAGCGTTTTTGTCTTTTCTTAGAATTGAAAACAGAGCTTTTCATTTAAACAAAGTTCATGGGATTGAATTGAACTTACCTGACACAATGAACATTATTCCAGAGGTCAGAGTCATCTTGGCCTTGGCATTGTCATCCATGTTGCTAATCCGAATACATTTCAGGGCAAAGATGGATACTAGAAGACCAATGACACCCAGGACAATGCCTACAATCATTAGGGCTCTTACAGCTTGCAACATAGCTTAAAAAAAAAAAAAAGCAAAAGCAATTCAGTTTTAACTATTGATTAGAGTTTTCTTTTTAAATCACATAGCTGTAAGTCATATTTATATTATGCTTTAAAATTTACAAAGTGTTTTTCCAAACAACCACATAAGGAAGGCAATGCAAGTATCATTATCCTCACTTCACAGATAAGGAAATCGAGGCTCAGCAAGGTAAAAGACTTGCTAATGGTCATACAGCTAATATATGACGGAACCAGGAGTTGAGTCCAGTTTTCCTGACTTCAGTGCTTTTTCCAAAGTCACCATACTGCACTTAGTAGAATGCAATAAATTGTAGGTTTGTTTATTTTTTTCCCAGGTTAGAAACTAATACTGCTATACCCAGAGTCAATGTAATATAGTGGATAGAGAATGGGCCTCAGAATCAGGAAGACCTGACCTATATTGGCTGTGTGACCTTGGGTAACTCACTTTAACTCTTACTGTTCCCGTGCAGTTGGCTAAGACTGTAAGTTATAGAGAGGCTGTGATCCTACTGGTGGCAAGAGCTTCCTCATCAACAAAACTGCAGATACTTGATGTGCTCATATAATGATACATGTATTAATATGTAGGAAAGGATTTGGCCAAAGGTAGGGAGTAAAGCGCTACATGCCATCATGTGATACTGCAGTTAGGGTGCTGGGCTTGGGAGGCTAGAGGATCTTGTCTCAGATACTCACTAGCTCTGGTCTGGTCACTAGTCAGTTTCCTCATATGTAAAATGACAAGGTTGGACTAAAGGACCTCGGGGGTCTCTTCCAGCTCTAGGTCCATGATCTTATGATCTATTTCCAAATATTCTCAGTGATAGACCAGATGCCTATTCCAGGATTTAGAAAAATCTTTTGCATGACAATAATGGTAACAATAGCAAGGAAAAAAAATGAAAATTTGGCCTCACAGAGAAATTGGATGCCACTCATTCACAATACAAAAATCTACCCACAGGGCTTCTTTAAATGAAAAACTTTCGTGCAGTGGATAGAGCACCGGCCCTGAAGTCAGGAGGACCTGAGTTCAAATGCAGCCTCAGACCAAACACTTGACACTTACTAGCTGTGTGACCCTGGGCAAGTCACTTAACCCTAATTGCCTAAAAAGATTAAAAAAATTTTTTTCTTAATATTTTAAAAAAAATGACAAACTTCCCTTGGCATATTTAGAACAAAATTCAATTTAAATGGAAGGCACTATAAAAGCTACACAAATTCACACTAATCAAGAGGAATTTAGCCTAAATTAGTAAAATGTTAAAAACAACTTTTTGGTTTATACACAAAGTTAAAGGACTCGAACTGTAAGTAGAAAATATCCCAGCAGTGATATACCACAAATTATGTCAATTCAACAAGCAAGTTTTGGGCCTACTATATTTTTCTATGCTAAGCCCTTAGGATACAAAGGCGAATATAAAACCATCCCTGTTGTCAAAGATCTTACAGTTTGCTGGGGGAAGCAATATGTATACAAATAAGTAAATAGAAGATAATACAAAATAATTTTGAAGAAGTTAAAAGAGCACTACAATTAGGGGCTGTGAGGAATGTCAATACTAGCCTTGAATGGGAGTTGGAACTTGAGCTTTGAAGGGAGCTAGTGATTTCTAAAAATGGGGGTAAGGATGGAGAACATTTCAAGCATGAGGGAGAGCATGTACAAGGCACTGAAGTGGGACATAAGATCGTCACGTGTGGGGATAAATGAATCGACCATTCTGGCCAAAATAAAGAGGCAGGTGTGTGGGGGGAGAAGCTAGAGAGAATCATAATATGAAATCAGGCTAGAAAGATAGATTGAATCCCAAAAGATAAGATTAGAGCCAGAACACTTTTAAATGCCAAATTGAAGAGTCTGTATTTTATGCTTGAGTCCCTGGGAAAATTGAGTTGATTTCTTCAGGCTTTGGCTTCCAAATGAAGATACTTCCCTTTACCTCAATCCTCTTTCTCATGGGTTCAAACAGAAAAGTTAGCATCCTGAAAAATCTCTTCCTCATGAGATTTTTCTCTTTGCTTTCATTCACCCTAAGCCCCACCAAATAACACATTTACTGATGGCAGATCAAGGTGCTGATCCTAGGAACAACATAAGTAGGAAACATTTGCCACAAGCTAAGAAGAGCTCTGTTGGAAAAACAAAATGACTGTATGTGTTAGAATGCAGTGATGTGAGCTCTAGAAAAGAAAGCACAACTAATAAAAAGTCAACAAAAAACAAAGGAAGAAGATTGTAAAACCTGGAGTTTGGACTGGGAAGAATTAAGCTCCCATTTTTCTTTTTCTCCCCCTGAAAAATAACTTCAATGTTTTTTGTTTTTGTATCATTGTCACTTTCCATACTCAAATTATTCCTCCTTTGTGCCAAAGAAAAACAGTTAAACAAAACCAATCAACTAATCTATGGTCTTATGACATTATGGCCACAGTATATGTGACACACTATACCCATAGTCCCCCTCTTCTCTACCAAGAGTATAATTACAGGATCGTAGATTTAGAACCACATGGAACATGTAAGCCATTTAGTTCAACCTCTTTCATTTTTTTTAGGTGAAGAAACTGATGCCCAGAGAGGTTAAGTGATTCATTCAAGGTCACACAGGCATGAAAAGGCAGAGATGGGATGTGATCCCAGATCTTCTGACTCTTAATTCAGTCCTTTTTTCCATTGGACTACGTTGCCATAGCATAATAGTTATAATTACGATGATGACATATTTCTATGAGGTACATTTTTGCTGACGAAGTGCTTCCTTTAAAACAACATGGTGAGATAAGTAGTGAAAATAGCATTTTCATTTTACCAGTAATGGAGCTGAAGTTCAAAGGAGTCAGAGGATTACAGGATTTAGAGCTTTGAGAGATCATCTCATTCAAAGAATAGTAGGTTTATGGCTTTAATCTTTATTTTACAGATGAGGAAAGTGTTATATAGAGAGGCTATAACACAACCAATATCACATGGGTTGCAAAGAGCAGAGCTAAGGTTCAAACCCATCATTCTTTTCACTGTCATTTTAGAGAAGAGAAATTGAGACCAAGAGAGGTAAAGTGTTTCTTACAGTCATACACAGCTAGTAAATGGCAGATGTGAGGCTCAAATCCATGTGAGTCAGTCAATAAACATTTATAAAGTGCCTATGATATAACAGGCACAGTGTTAAGATCTGGGAATACAAAGAAAGGTAAAAAGACAGCCCCTGCTTTCAGGGAGCTCACGGTCTAATGCAGAAGACAACAGACAAAGAACTATGTATAAAAAAACTGTAGACATGATCAACTGAAGATAAGCAACAGAAGGAAAACACAAGAATTAAGGAGGATTGGAAAAAAGCTTCCAGAAGAAAATAGGATTTTTCTGGGACTTGAAGGAAACCAGGAAATTCAAGGGGTAGAGATAAGGAGAAAAAAGATTCTAGGTATGGGGGACAGTCAGTGAAAACTCTTGGAGTTGGGAGATAGAGTGTCTTGTCTGAGGAATAGCAAGGGGCAAGTAGGTTGTTCAGTGTGTAGAGTGCCAGGTTTGGAGTCAGGAAGACTCATCTTCATGAGTTCAAATCTGACCTCAGCCACTTACTAGTTGAGTGACCCTGGACAAGTCACTTAACCCTGTTAGCCTCAGTTTTCTCATCTGTAAAATGAGCTGGAGAAGGAAATAGCAAACCACTTCAGCGTCTTTGCCAAGAAAAACCCAAAAAAGGGTCATAGAGAGTCGTATATGACTGAAAAACAACTGAACAACAAGAAGGAGGCCAGTGTAACTAGATCATAGATAGTGGGGGGGGGGGTGAGGTACAAGAATACAGGAAAAGTAGGGGTCCTTTCTACGTCTATGTCAATGATTATTACATTAGGCTGATGAACAAACTGTTGACTTGGCTTTTTATCTCCACCATATTTTCGATTTTAGTATGATCTCTAGTTTCTGAATGCTTGCCCAACCTTAATTCTTGACTTTTTTTTTTTTTCTGACCTCTAGCTTCCTTACTGTTGCCTGGGTTTAGCCTGCTCTCTTGCCTTACTGAGATTAAATACAGGGGGGTGGAAGGAAATAATAGATCTAGCCTAGAATGGTAATTCTTTTGTTTTTATGTAGGCAGCAAGATTATGGTAGTAAGACAATTTGGAAAGCAGGAGGAATGCTGTCTCCCACTATAGAAGCTCAGATATTTCTAGTTTTGACCCTAGGGTTACAATGTGATTAATTGATTTTAATCGTATTCTATACATAACCCGAAAAGAATAGACTGATACTTGGAGGTTTTCATTTCACTCTTTTTTAAAATAGCCACTTCTGCTATTATTTGTTATTCTGATCAAGAAGGGTGTGCTTATCAGTTGACACCTGGTAAATCAATTGACTATTTATGTTTATTCAGTATTGCAAAGGTGTGATTACAGCATTCTTCTTGGGTGAATAAAAACTGTTATCAGACTTGAAGGGTGGGCAGGATTCAAAGCAGAGAGAAGCAAATACAAAGAGGAACAGAGTGTTCCCTCCCTATTGTAAAATACCTGCTTCCCTAAAGGAGGGAGGACTGTAGACAAGGAAGTGAAAGTTGAATACACTTACATGCAAATGAAATGTAGGTTGAGAGTCCTAAATATTTAAAGTATTTGAAAGGAAGACAATGGGGCATTTTAGGATAAAAGAATAATTATTATTAACATGAAAATATATTTTGTGAATATCTGAAAAGGAATATAGGTCTGTATTTCAGGTTTGGATTAGGAGGGAGCCTTAAAACATATGCATAGAAAATATTGAAGGATGGACCCTGTAAATGGTTTAGCAATATGGCCGACAAAAAAGAGACCATGATAGGTAACCCAAGATGAGTGGAAAAAATTGAGAGACTGGTGAGACAGCTTCAGAGAAGAAACTAGAGCAAAGGTATGTCAAGGTTCTCAGGTAATCTGGGGAAGTCTATGAATCCTTTCTTAGAATCATATTTTTGATGCATAAAACAAAGTATATAGGGTTACAAAGGAAAGCAACTCTATTGAAAGATGGTTATCAATTTTCTACAGAACTGTCACATAAATTTTGTATAATTATTTATAGGATCACAAATTTAAAGCCTAAAAGAACTCTGGAGACTATCTAGCATAAATCTTTCATTTTACAGATGAGAAAACTGATGCTGAAGGAGGTTAAATGACTTTGTCCAAGGTCACATTGAATAGTATCAGAGGTGAGATTTGAACCCAGGTCATCTGCACCACACTGGCATTTAGTATAACATTGACCATAATTATGACAACTACCCAATTTCTTTTTTTCAAATAGATCTTTATGGATATATTTTGTTTTTACAACACCTGCATTTTCCTATTTCTCCCTCCCCCTCTGCAACTAACTAATTTAAAGAAAAAGAAAGTACTTTTAATGAGATTTTGCAGAAAGAACATACTTTGCAAGACTATGTGTCCCAAGTTTAGTTTGGCAAAAAAAAGATTCAGTATACTAATATATTCTTTCCCTTTCTGTAAATTTGGCTGACTGGTTGATGGAAAACTCCCCAAATCATTACTGGTTGTGTCTACATGATGGCAAAACATCCAGATGAAAATGGTCAATTGGTTGTCTGGTTGGACTCCAGATTCTGGATTTGATGGTTGGAACTAAAAAGCAGTGAAATGAACAATAGATAAACTATAGGAGACAGAAAAAGGGAAAGGAAAACATAATGAATTTAGAATCTGGATATTTAGAAATTATTCTGGAGAGAAACATCTGAGTAACTAAAAATTTTTTTACTTGTTACCAGGAAGTTTTAGTATTGTGTTATTTGAAGGAATATATGGGACTTCCATTAGCTCATTTTCTTATGTAGGAAAATACATTATCAGCAATGAACTTTTTTTTTTTTACCCTCAATGATATGTCACAGGTTGTATCTGGGGGTCTTTATTTTCATTCTGAGTATTTATCCATTGGCCATCTTGGTACTCACTATAATTTCCTCTTGAGTACTTGTGGAAAGGGATTTGGGGTATAAACACAAACAACCCATTTAAAAAAGTCATTTCCCCATTACTTCATGTGTAAATATACATGCTATGTTTTTCAGTGATTATCTGCTGAAATATCATGTTATATTTATTTTTAAATTTATTTTTTCATTGAGCAAAATTTTTTTTCTCTCTACCACCTTCTTCCCTCCCATCATAAAAAAGAAAACAAAACTCTTTTAACAAATATACATAGTCAAGCAAAACAAATTCCTGCATTGGACATGTCAAAATACATATATCGTATCCTGAGTCTATTAACTCTACCTCAGAATTGAGTAGCATACTTCATCATTGGTCCTCTGGAACTGTTACTGGTCATGCATTGATCAGGATTTCAATTATTACGTCTTTCAAAATTTTTGTCTTTACAGTGTTTTTGTTACTGTAAAAATTATTTTCCTGATGTAGCTCACTTCACTTTGCATCATTTCATGTAAGTCTTTCCATGCTTGTTGAAACCATTTCTCCTGTCATTTCTTACAGCACAACAGTTTTCTATTACATCTGCATACCATAATTTGCTTAGCCATTCCCTAGTTGATAGGCATTCTCCTTAGATTTCAGTCTTTTGTCCTCACAGAAAGAACTGCTTATTTTTGTGTATTTGCATCCTTTTTCTCTTTCTTTGATTTCTTTGGGGGATATAGACCCAGCAGGAATGTCATTGGGTTAAAGTATATGTGGAGTTTAGTAACATTTGGGGGCATAGTACCAAATTGTTTTCCAATTTGCAGCTCAACCAACACTGCATTTAAGTGCCTGTTTTTTCACAACCCTTACAACATTTATCCCTTTTTGGAAAACTTTGCTAATCTGATTTATGTGAGGTAGAACCTTGGAATTGCTTTAATCTGCATTTCTCACATCTTTAGTGCTTTAGATCACTTTCTCATATTGTTGATAGCTTAGATTTCTGTTTTTTTTAACCTTTGAAAACTGTATGTACATATCCTTTGACCATTTATCAATTGAGAAAAAGCTTATAATATTTTAGATTTAATAACTTCCCTTTGTGGGTTTCATTTTTCTCATTTTTAAAATTAGGAAGTTGCTCTTTGTTTCTTCTAGCTCTAAATCTGGTGACCTCTATGCTAATTACCGTGGGTGATCTGGTTCATCCCTTGGATAAAGTTCCTTCTAACAATTCGTGGAGAAAAATGATTGAACGGCAAAGCTGAAATAGAAGGTTACTTTGATGTTCCATTATTGAGGACTTTCTATGGAATATAAAATCTAAGGCATGGAGAATTTCTTTTCTCTAGATTGTGTAAATGGAACAGATCACTTCATCTTTCACTACTCTGGTACACCTACTCTGTCATGTTTTTAGCATAATACACAATGAGCAAGCTTTCTAGAGCATAAATCTACTTCATTACAGTGTGAGTATATGGGCAGATAGAATACAAGTACT
The DNA here is from genome assembly GCF_900497805.2 of Vombatus ursinus. Taxonomy (NCBI): domain Eukaryota; kingdom Metazoa; phylum Chordata; class Mammalia; order Diprotodontia; family Vombatidae; genus Vombatus; species Vombatus ursinus. The sequence continues at coordinate 14,584,957 of NW_020954737.1, read as the reverse complement.
TGGTTTTGTATTTAAACACAACTTGGTTTGGTTCACTTCATTGTTTAGGCTTTTCTAGGTTGTCACTCTATGTGTCACAGCAAGGTTTCCAGCTGGTCACTTCATTAGATCCTTATTTTTCCCCAAGTCCAGCCTTCAGTTCTAGATGCTCTCCAGAGTTACCCAAAGCCCAACTCAGTGATTTTATCTTCTTCTGTATCCTCTAAAGATCATAGAATTTAGAGCTAAAAGAGAACCATATAGATCATTTAAAACCTGTCCTCCATCTGACAAAGGAAGAAAGTGAGTTGCGAGATAGGAAACTGTTAGCAGAGGGGCCAGGATTTCAACTCAGATATTCCACCCTCAAATACAGCATTTCCTCCATAAATCAAAGAGACAGCACTAGATATTCTTGCAGCAAGGGTGAATTTAATTGAAAAACCAGCCAAGGGCACTCTCTAGTAGAGTGTCATGGTTTAAATCCAGACAGCATGGTATTTATTTCCCTAATCAAACACTGGAAGACACTCTTATCAGGTCCAGAGAACTGTTTTTTGTTGTTGTTCACTCATTTCAGTCATGTCCAACTATTTGTGACCCCATTTGGGGTTTTCTTGGCAAAGATATGGGAGTGGTTTGCCATTTCCTTCCCCGGATCATTTTACAGATGAGGAAACAAAGGCAAACAAGGCAAGGAAACAAGGAAACAAAGGCAAACTTGCTAGTAAGTATCTGAGGTCAGATTTGAACTCAGATCTCCCTGATTCCATACATGCGGGCACACACACACAAAAATAGGTTCATTTGTATTCATCTCTTTTCATGGGTTCAATGATTATATCTATGCAGATAACTTACATATATATGGCTTACACATATGCAAGAATGTGTACTTACATATACATGCATGTATTATACCTATACATACATATCTATACCTATATCTGTTTCTATATCTCTCTCCTGGTTCAATCTCTCTTGAATTTTATTTCCATATCCCCAACTACTCTCAGACATTTGACCAAGATGTCCCCCAAAGACTTCTGAAACTCAAAATGCACACTGTTTCATCTCCTGCATCACTCAACCTCCAAATGTTTTTATTTCTATTAAGAACACCATAATTTCTCCAGTCACCCAGCTTTGTCATTCTTGACTCTTTTCTTTCCCTCAGTCACTCATTTCTCACCAGGCTGCACTGCCTTGAAACTTCTCTGCCCCCACTTTGGGTACCTTTCTCTGCTTTTTAGCTCCCCTTTGTGTAATGTCTTTCCCCATTAGATTGTAAGCTTCTTGAGGGCAGGGACTATTTTTTTTATCCTCAGTGCTTATCACAGTGGTAGCATATAGTAGGAATTTCATACATAAATGTTTATTGATTGACTGACTGACCAACTATATATAATCAGTTGATAAGTCTTGTAAATTCTACTTTCTCAAATTCTTTTTAATCTTTCCTCTTCTCTACACTAATTCAGGCCCTCCTCTCTTCTCCCTTGTATTATTGAAATAGTCACTGGCTTCCTGCTTCCATCTCTCCTTTCTCTAATCCAGTCTCCACACTGCTGCCAAGATAATTTTCAGTTGTTGCCCTTTGTTTTTATGTCATGACCATTAAGCTTTAATTATTGCCCTCCCCCTCCACCAAATCCTTCCCAAGATAATTTGCTTATGACAGCTCTGATATATCACTATCCTGATTAAAAATGTTAGTAGCTCCCTGTTGTATCTAGGATAAATTCCAGGTTCTTCAGTGTGGCTTCCAATATCTCCTAGCATCTGAATACAACACCCCTTTCTAGCCTCATTTTACATTATTCACCTTTAAGAGTTCTATTTTCCAGTTGTTCCTTGACTTTGACCTTCCATTTCCTGATTTTGTGCATTCATGTAATCCATTTCCAAGGCCCACAATTCACTTCCTCTGCCTTTGAGAAGCTCCTTCAAGGCTCAGCCTAGGTTTCACCTCCACCACAGAGCCACCTACGATTTCCTCCAGGTGTTAACACTCTTCCTTTCATTAAATCCCTTTGTATTTACTTATTTGTGAGGGTTCTCTAAACTCTCTCCAATTCTCCCATTATATGGTAAGCTATTTCAGAGTTCTTTTGTTTGTCTTTGTATCTGGGAAACTCCCACAGCATCTGGCTGCTTAATAGGCATTTAATAAATTACTGTTGAATGGAATTGTTGCATTTTGGCATCCCATTTTACATTATGATCGCTTTTTTTGAAGGGAGTTGGTTTTATTGCACTGCTACAATTTTTTTTTCTGATTTAAAAAACTTTTGTACATGTGGAAGGGGAGAGAAGGAGAGAACAAGCTTTTTTTTTTTTTTAAAGGGTCTACTATGTGCCAGGTACCGTGGTAAATGCTTTATAAATATTATGTCATTTGATAATATGGGAAGGGGATGGGAGATATTCACAACCTCTTTGAAATGTACTTTTCCTGGCCTAGAAAACCCCTCTTTTCTCCCATCCATGGAACAATTGGTGAAGGTAACATACACCTGTGGAGGGAGGTCCTCATACCAACCATGATAATGATTACTTGATAAGCTAATCAAAACATAATATTGCATGGCAGAACAGATACAAGATAAAATAATTAAATCATAAATATTAATTGAGCATTTTATAAGCTATGTTAGTTTTTATGGTGCTAACAAGAAATATCAAATTTCTGTCCTCAATAAACTTAAAATCTAATTGGAGAGACAACTCATACACAATTTCTATTGCATAGCTTTAGTTAAGGTGGCATAAGAACATATTTGGGAGTCACAAACAAAAATTTAGAAGGTAATCTCTATCCCAACATTTCAGAAATATCTTTGTTTTGCTCTTAGGGATTCCCTTTTTTGTGAGCTACTAAGCACCTTAGGGGCTACTTGGCTAGTAGCTCTGCATTTTCTTGGATGCCTGCTATCAGTCTACAAATGTGCTGATCCCTGAATAAAAAGCAAAATACAAAACAAATCTCCTTAGAAATAGTGGTACCTGTTCCTGTTTCACTGTACATGCATATACTATCTAACTAAAGCAGGCTAATAGGGTTGGTTTTTATTTTATTATAAATATTTGAATCTCAGAAGAACTAAAATTACAAATAACTCAAAAGTTAATGGAAAGGTAAATGGTGTTAGCATGTTCAAATGCATAAGTGATGATCAGAATGTGAAACATAATTAAAGGAATGTTAAAGATATGATTGATGATACATGGAAGGAAGGAAGTGGGCCAGTTATGAAGCAAGACTGGAAATGTAGAACTTGAGTCCTTCATTGGTACCTCCAGATAATAAAGACCAAGCAAGACTCTAGACATTGGCTAGATACTCTATGAAGGATTTATGGGAAAACATAGACTAGAATTGTGCATCAATCACTGAGAGACTGAAAAACCATTAAGAGGTAACTAGCTTCATTAGTGGAAGAGGTTGCCACACTGATGAAATCACAAATCCATCAAGGTATGACTTATATTAATACCTAATTATTTATGGGACGACATACTATAATTTTGTGTCCTTCCATCTTTCTGTCTTCCCTCCCTCCCTCCCTCTCTTCATCTCTCCTTCCCTTCCTTTCTTCCTTCCTTCTCTCCCTCCCTCCTTCCTTTCTTCCTTCCTTCCTTCTTGACTTTCTGTCTACCCTTTATCCTTGTCTCCCTGCCTTCCTATTTGCTTGCCTGCCTGCCTGCCTTCCTTATTTTTCTTCCCTCTACCCTACCTGTCACTGTCTAACTGTCTGTCTTAGTTCAAAGTAAAGTTCATTTGGTCCTCTGGGTTTCACTCTTGGACCTTGGACCTTCGCTTAGATTCAGACTTGCTACATAGTTCTTAGATTTATTAAACTCCTGCCTTCCTGTTCTTTAATTATTCTACTTCTAACCACCCAAATCTTCATTCCCTTACTATCCCTCCACCAGATATGCACTCTGGTCTCATGCTCAAGTATTACAAAGTAAGTGATTTCACTTAGCATGTGCACAGACATTCCTTCTACATCTCCTACTATAAAATGGGGCTTCTAAATGTGAGTAAGTTTTGAATATTAATCTGAATGAACAACAAATGTCTTAAGTCACTTTTCCTATAGATGATTTAACCTGACTTTTTACATTTAAATCTCAGAGACTATTACCATTAAAATTCACATCATTTCAGCCTTTTACAAAGTATGATATTCAACTTTGAGATCCAAACTTGTATATAAATTTCCTAGATTAATGGAAGAGGAAATAGAATACTTAACACCATCTTAGAAAAAAAAATTGAACAAGCCATCAATGAACTCCCTAAGAAAAAATCCCCAGGACCAGATTGATTCAAAAGCAATTTCTACCAGACATTTAAAGAACAATTCATTCCAATATTATATGAACTATTTGGAAAAACAGGTAAAGAAGGAATTTAACCAAATTCCTTTAATGACATAAATATAGTGCTAATGCTCAAACCAGGAAAAAGCAAAAATAGAGAAAGTAAACTAGACTAATTTCCCTAGTGAATATTGATGCAAATTTTTTAACAAAATACTAGCAAAGAGATTATGACAATGTATCAAAAAAATTGTACTTTTTATGACCAGGTGAGATTTATACCACAGATGCAAGGATGGTTCAATATTAGAAGAATTATTATCAAAACTGACCATATCGATAACAAATAGAACAAAAATCACATGCTTATCTCAACAATACAGAAAAAAAACTTTTTGACAAAATGCAACACATTCTTTTTTAAAAAATACCAGAAAACACAGGAATAAATGGAGTTTTCCTTAAAATGATAAGAAGTATTTATTTAAAACCATCAACAAGCATTATCTACAATAAGGATAAGCTAGAAGCCTTCCCAATAAGATGAGAGGTGAAGTAAGGATGTCCATTATCACCACTATTATTCAATATTGTACTAGAAATGCTAACTATAGCAATAAGACAAGAAAAAGAACTTGAGGGAATAAAAACAGGCAATGAGGAAACAAAACTATCATTCTTTGCAGAAGATATGATGGTATACCTGGAGAATCTGAGAGAATCAACTAAAAAATTAGTTGAAATAATTAACAACTTTAGCAAAGTTGCAGGATATAAAATAAATCCACATAAATAATTAGCATTTCCATATGTTACTAACAAAGTCCAACAGCAAGAGATAGACAGATTTCATTTAAAATAACTGTAGACAATATAAAATATATAGGAGTCTACCTGCCAAAACAAACCAGGAACTATAGGTACACAATTACCGAATAATGCAGCAGATTGGGTACCTAATACATGGTAGTAAATTATCATAGTAATCTAGTGTTTGATAAATACAAAGATCCCAAGCTTTTGAAACAAGAACTAACTATTTGACAAAAACTGATGGGAAAACTGAAAAGCAGTTTGACATAAAACTAGGTTTAAACCAGCATCTTACAGCATATAAGGTCAAAATGGGTACATGATTTAGACATAAAGAGTGATATCCTAAGGAATTAAGGGAGCATGGGGTAGTTTACCTGTTAGGTCTATGGATATGGAAAGAATTTATAACCAAAGAAGAGATAGAAAGCATTAATAAATATAAAGTCCATAATTTTGATTACATTAAATTAAAAAAATTATGCAAAAACAAAACCAACGCAGCTATGATTAGAATGAAAGCAAAAAACTGGGAAAACTTTTTTTTTACAGCAAGTTTCTCTGATAAAGGTCTCATTTCTCAAATATATAGAGAATTGAGTCAAATTTATAAGAATACAAGTCATTCCCAATTGGTAAATAGTCAAAGGATATGAACAGCTAGTCTATCTATAGTCATATGAAAAAATTGCTCTAAATCACTATTGATTAGAGAAATGTAAATCAAAATAATTCTGAGGTGCCATGTCACACCTATCAGATTGGCTAATATGACAGAAAAGGAAAATGACAAATATTGGAGGGGATATGGTAAAATTGGGACACTAACACACTGTTGATGGATTTGTGAACTGATCCAACCATTTTGGAGAACAATTTGGAACTATGCCCAGAGGGCTACAAAATTGTGCACACCCTTTGACCCAGCAATATCACTACTAGATATATATCCTATCCCAAAGAGATAAAAAAGGGAAAAGGACTTACATGTAAAAAAAATTCATAGCAGCTTTTTTAGTGGTGGCAAAGAATTGGAAACTGAGGGGATGCCCATCATTTGGGAAATTGCTGAACAAATTGTGGTATATGTTGTGATGAATGCTATTGTGCTACAAGAAATAATGAGCAGGCTGATTTCAGAAAAACCTGGAAAGATTTACATGAACTGATCAGAACCAGGAGAACATTGTACGCAGTAATAGCAATATTTTATGATGATCAATTGTGAATGACTTAGTTATTCTCAGCAATACAAAAAGCCAAGACAATTCTGAAGGATTTCTGATGAAAAATGCTGTCTATTTCCAGATAAAAAAGTGATAGGGTCTGAATGCAGATTGGAGCATGCTATTTTTAGTTTCTTAATTTTTTTTGGTCTGTGTTTTCTTTTACAACATGGCTAATATGGAAATATGTATTACATGATGGCACATTTATAAGCTGTATCAAATCACTTGCCTTCTCAATGGGGATGAAGAGGAGAAAAAAATTTGGAACTCAAAATTTGAAAAAATAATGTTAATATTGTTTTTACATGTAATTGGAAAAATATGTATATTTTTTAAAAAAAGAGGTTCAAACCCTTCAGAGAAACAATGAACTACTCCATTGAATAATAGCCCCCCTCTATTTCAAGTTCCTGGAACCCTCATACACCCCTGTGCTAGATTTAGGAGTCATGGATAAGTTGAACCTTTCAGTGAGCTTTAAAGGGAAGAGGAGGAAAAGAAAAAACATTACTTTCTTAAATGCTCAGAATTGGCAGAGAAATCTCTGGTTCATTCTACATGTCTAAAGTGATATTAAACATCGAAGTGATTATTTGCATAACCTAAAGAAGAGCAGAATTTTTCTTTGTCTGTGTTTATGCACATGTATGTGTATGCATATATTCCTACATAGGAGAGGCAACATAATACGTAATCAATCAAGGACTGGTTTTCAAGTCAGGAATAGTTGAATTCAAGTCCTTCCTCTAACAGATATTGAGTGTATAGCCATGACCTCTTAGTTCCCCACAAGTTACTGCAAAGTTACTAATCTATATCAGAGGTGGCAGTTTATACCATGGGAACTCCCTAAACCAATGAAATCACAGATCCAAACTAAAAAAACTTCACTATATATGTACACCTATGTGTGCAAATTCTTATACATGTATGGCTATATACATATATATGTATATATACACATATATATGTATATATATACATATATATTTGATGTTTACCTTCCAGAATTCCTCACAAATATGAGATAAGATACTTCTATGAACACAATAAATTGTTACTACCCACAACCTGAAAATCTCAGAGAAAAAAATACAATTTTTCCTCAGTAAACCAGTTCTTTATTTCAGAATTTCATAACATTCTTTTTTTAGTTATTTTTTATTTTAATTTAGTATTTTGTTTTTAGTATTTTCTGATTTTTCTATTATAATTCGTCTACAACAATAAGTCACTAACATTTATACAGTACTTTAAGTTATGCAAAGGTTTTTTGCACATTATTTCATTTGATCTCATGATTTGGAAGTTACAATGTCACTGTATAGAATTCATGGTCACCAAAAGCACAGGACCAAAATCTCTCACTAGCCTTCAGTTGCAGGTTTGGATTCTGCTGTCAAAGCTGCAAAGGTAACTTCCCAAGGGTTATAACCCAGAGCTATCAGGGACTCATAAATAGGTGACAGCATAATCCCAAACTTCGTAGGTAACTTCTGCATCTGCCAAATAAATTCAGACAAATGGATGCCACAAATAATCATATACTCACACACAGAACTTTCAAGTAGAATCTCTACTTTAAAGCTTTAGTTTATCCATAAAGAGCAACAGGTCCCTACCTGGAAGACCAAGAATAGTGTAATATGGCCGGCACTCAGTAAAACCTGAGCTCTGCTTCACACAGCTCCTCCAAAGCCCTTCATACTGGAACACAGATGTTACTGGGTTGTCATACAAGTCCTGGGTGCTCCACGTGTCTAGCCCTGTGGCAGCTATGCACCCTGCAAATCCCAGGGTAGACAGGATGAACCCCATCATTTGGCAAAGGGTTGTTGACATGGTCTTTCTTCCCACGTCCTCTTCCCTTCACGACAGGAGATATAGCTGAGTTATGTTTATGGGTGCAGCGGACTTGATGGAAAAAAATGAGTCTTCTTAACCAAGCCACTAGGAGGGGAGCAGCTCTTTAATCAGTTGCTTTCCCTCTGCTGTAGGTATTTGTTCAAAGTGTTTTCCTTAGATAGTCTAGTCTCACTCTTGGTAGGCAGGAATTATTTTCCCTTTTGTTCAAAAGCTAGAGTGAGTGGGCTCTTATCCTTCTGAGTTAAGCTGGCTTGGCTTGTTTGAGAGCAGGGACAACCTTCACTACAATGAAATTCTTTTAGCAGCCTTGCTTCCCTCTTCTTGGTTTAAGCCTACATTACTACCCATACCCAAAGACCTTATCATGGGTTGTACTTACTGTTTAGGAAGAATGTTTTAAGTGTTTTCACATCATAAAAAATAAACCAGTAATAAGCTCTTCCTGTCAATTATGTGAGGGCATGAGAAGAGAATTTCAATAGCGGTAACATGCCTTGCAATTTTGTGATGTTTTAAATTATTATACTATGCTTTCACAGATGTTTTCTCACAAGTATCCTGTGGAGAGGAAAGGGCAGATAACCTCACTTAGAAAGAGAGGTAACCAGTACTCATAGACTCAAAGATTTATAGCTGGAAAAGATTTGAAAAGTTATCTAGTCCATGTCCCTCATTTTACAGATCAGGAAACTAAGGTCAAGAATGTTCTAGAGACTTACCCAAGGTCATACAAATAGTACAGTTAGGACTGAAAATAGTCTTCTGATGGACTTCCAATATCATGTCCCTTCCACTAACCTTTAAGAGATTCTGCTTGAAAATGAGACTTCTAAAATGGATAGATAGGAAGGCCCAGGGCATGGAAGAGATCAAAACATTACACATTAAAAAGAGTCTTCATACTATGGAAGCACAACTGGTTATCATTTTCTTCTGGTGACCTAGATTGGTTTGACATTTTTGTTCTCTGAAGAAAAGATACCAGCTGATTAAATTATAGGTAATTAGTGGAATATGTGAGTTAATGTGCAGTTATTTACTGTTCAAATCCTCAAATGTATCTATGATACAAACCTGCTCATGTAGGTATTCCCTCCAATGATGCAGATTGGATGGAATCCATCCATAAGCAGTCTAAAACACAAGGTCATAGATTTACAACTAGGAAGGACCAGCTAAGTGGTGTAGAAAATAGAGTGCTAGATTTAAATTCAAGAAAATCTGAGTTCAAATCCCAACTCAATCTCTTAATAGTTGTGTGACACTGGGCAAGTCACTTAACCTTTGCTTCCTCATTTGTATGTTTCCTCATTTGTATGACTCTTATGTCTTTTCATAAATTTGCTACAAGACATTCACCCCAAATGATGAGACTTTTCCTAGCTTTTTCTTCACATTGTGAGGATACCAGTAGAACACCTACATTGTCCACTAGTTAGCTGTTGCTCTCATCTTGTGACAAGGCCAATTTCTTTTTAAATCATACATTTTTCTGATGCCATCTTTTACTTTGATTTAATTTCTCATATGTTATACAATAGAGACCACTGGGGGAACACTGAATAGAGTAGTGGATTTGGAGTCAGGAAGGCTTGTGTTCGAATCTTGGCTCAAATACTTACTAGCTGTGTGACCCTGGGCAGGTCATTTAACTTTTCTTGGCCTTGATTTCCTCATTTCTAAAATGAGAGGATTGAATTCAAGAACAACAATAATAATAGCTAGCATTTATGAAGCATTTTCAGATTTACAGAGCACTTTACACATGTTATCTCATTAATTACCACCACAATACTGTGAGGTAGGTGCTATTATTATCCTCATTTTATAGATAAGGAAACTGAGGCAAACAGAGGTTAAGTGACTTAGTAAGTGTTTAAATCGGGATTTAAACTTAGGTCTTCCTGACTTCAAGTCTGGTACTATATTCAATGTGTCATTATGGTCCCTTCTAGTTTAAAATCTATGTTCTTATATGTTGAAGACTGCATACATACACCATGCACAATATCTCCATTACTCTCTGAGCAACACTAATTTTTATTTCTTTGGAGATAATAATGTTCCACACTTCACAGCAACATGAGTTGAATATTGGTATTTAAAAAATGACTTCTTGTTTCTGGGAGAAGTTTGGGGCCATTAAGTGATTTTTTTAAAAGAGCATCCTACAAAATTATATCCAACTCATGTAATTTTATAGTGTGCACTAAGGAACTAAAATGCATACTGTACTCCCAAAGAAAATTATAGCATCTTTTCCACAAGAGTTTTCAGTACAATAAGCCAAAGCTCCAGTACATCATGAGGAGAAAATAATTCTTTGGCTTAAGTTATCTAGTACTGGTATCTCTATGCTTAACATTATCAAATAATTTATAAGACTATTATTTAATTTTGGTTTTGTGTACCTAGCCTCTAAATGTTTATAGAGGTTTTAACTACATTTCCCCCAAACCTGGATTTCAGGGCACTCCCTAGACCACTTAAAAAACAATCAATCTCTCCATTCCTCAGTGATACTGTATTGGGAAAGCAGCACTGTACTTTGGGGCATTTCAATGTTATCTTTGCTGTACCCAACTTTTGTTCCAACTTTCTTTAGTCTTAGCAAACACAGTAAGCAAACATAAAATGACTCTCGATTAATTAAATGGTTTTCTCCCTCTTTTGTATTCCTTAACATAATTTCTCTAAGATAATGTACACACCAATAGTATAGTTATAGCTCAAAAGTAAGGAGACATTGACAAATGGAGACCCTGAATGGAGTCACAGAGACCAGGGCCATGTGATATTGGAATTAGAATGAATTAAATATTCTCTGACCAGGCTGATGGCCTGGGAACTTTTGGAGGGTAGTTTAGGGAACAACACTAGCTTACAGGTCAAGAGGTCTGGGTTCTAGGCTTGGTTCTGGGCCTTGGGTAAGCCATTTCTCTTTTCTGAACCTTTGCTTTTTCATCTCTAAAATACTCAATTATTCTTGGATTCTTTTCGTCCCTAATAGGCCTAGATTGCTTGGTTTGATGATTAGACTGAAAATTATCATTGGAACAATTCTGGAAGTATTGTACCACTCTGCAGGTAGATGTGATCTTATTTTACTTTCCCCCTAACTGCAGGGTCAAGGGTTTCAACAGTAGCATTTGATTCCCATCATAAGAGTTTTCTTTTGGCTTTGTCTCCAAATATTCATCTTGTGACATTTGGAGTCTTTGTCTACATGACAAGAAAGCAGCTGGTTCAAAGTGAAAATAAAATTTTCAATGATCTACCTTTCTAGTAGTTAGCTGTACACAGGGCCAAATGTCCAGATGATTGGATAATCAGATATGAATGATTGACATAACTTTTCCTTTTCTATCTTGGTACCATGCAGATATATCTAAAACTTGATGGATCTGAGATTTCATGGATAGGCACACACTTTTTACTAGTGTACATCTAAGCCCACCTACATCTTCTCATCCCATTTGACTCACTCATATCCTCCCATAAATCCTCTATACAGATGTACTTATCAATTTTAGAAGTATGCCTCTATGTATTTTGACACTGCATGGAAACCAGTACAAAAATTGGGCTGTCCCTTAATGTCCCCGTATGATCAATTCACCCCACCCCTTTTTAAAGTCATACTGAGGTTCAATGATGCCCTTTATTCTATTATCTCCACACAAGTCGTTGTGGGCAATTCTGAATCCTACTTACACTCTGCATGTATCTTTCCATTGATCTTTGGGTTACTTGAAAATTTCATTTTGCTTGAGATTGAATTGTAGTTGAATACAACCAACCCAGCCCTACCTGTCTTAAATCCACAGGAGTCTACCCGAGTCACAAAGACATGGAGTTTTGAAGTGTGTGTGTGTGTGTGTGTGTATGTGTGTGTGTGTGTGTGTGTGTGTGTGAGAGAGAGAGAGAGAGAGAGACAGAGAGACAGAGAGACAGAGAGAGAAAGAGACAGAAACAGAGACAAACAGAGACAGAGACAGAGACAGACAGAGGGACAGAGACACAGAGACAGAGACAGAGAGAAACAAAGAGACAGAAAGAGATAGACAATACTTCAACTTTTGCACTCAATTTTGGAGAAAGTAAGGGAAAGCCTCTTTCCTTCTGGCTTCTTGCTTCATTTATAGTAAGGATATCAATAGAGATATGGTTCAGATCCTTCAGTAGAATATCATGCCTATAGTTGTTAGACAAAGATCAAACAATGCAGGCAAAGAATACAAGACGTTAAAATAATTTAAAAAATCTTCCTAGGTAATAGAATATTGAATTGAGCTCTTTCTTTCTCTTTCTTTCTTTCTTTCTTTCTTTCTTTCTTTCTTTCTTTCTTTCTTCCTTCCTTCCTTCCTTCCTTCCTTCCTTCCTTCCTTTCTTCCTTCCTTCCTTTCTTTCTTTCTTTTAAATTATGGAAATGGTGCCAATGACTTTGTCTAGGCAAGAAGAAAAAAAGCCTGTTTGAAAATATAAAAGAGAAACTAAGACACTGAAAAGTGAATAATTCAACCAATTATATTTGGCCTATATAAAATCAAATATTTAGTTGTTTTGAAAACACTTGGATGATTGAATTTTTTCCTTCTTATCCATATGCTCAGTGTCGCATAGACCCAGAAGATTGTCTGGTCACTGTATGAACACTTCACTGTTTTAAGTTGATACAGCACTTTTATTCATAAAATGAATTACCGCTGTCAAAACATTGAATAAAGAGTCACAATGAAAAAAGCCATCTATTCATTAACTGTGACAGAGTTTCTTGGAAAGTATTGAAACCCCAAAGATGTGACTGTAAAAGAAAACAGGTTTCTGATCTTATTCAATAATAAAGACATCAGTACAACAGGGTTTAATCACCTTCAAAATGAAATACAATCATCTGCTAACTCAGTGGTAGAAATCGTAACCTAGCTGACTTTTTACAAAATTAATTATTGAGCCAAAGGCCCAACCTTCTCGTAACTGATTTCCTCACCCTTCAGAAAGCCTTTCCTTCACTGTTGCTAACAATGCCTTTGACTTATTATTAGTATTGGAAACTGTTGTTTTTCTCCCAACTAATAACTTTTATTCAAATATTTTTTGATGTCAGACTAAATTTCCCAATATACCTCCCATTGAATGCTCCCTTCACACAAAATAAAATCTGAACAAAGGCTAACAAAGCAATTGACTCTCACTCTCTCTCTGTCCTACTCTCTCTCTCTCTGTGTATATATGTATGTATGTACGTATATATGTATGTATGTATGTATATGCAACATTCCATCTCAACAACAAAAAGAAAGGCCTCCAACAGAGTAAAATATACTAGCATTACTCTTTGCAGTAGCAAAAAAAAAAAGGAGCAAGTAGGTGCCCATTAATTGGGGGAATGGCTGCTAAAATTATGGCATATGAATGTAATAGACTACTAGTGTGTGAAAAGACATGCCAAATATGAGGAAGTCAAAGAAATATGGGAAGACTTGTATGAACTGATGTAGAACAAAGAGAGTCGAACCAAGAGAATATGTGTAATGACTACAATAATGGAAACTACTATGTTTGTGTAACTAACACAATGAACCATAGGTTCCCTTTTGTCCATTTAATTCAACAGACATTTATTATGTACCCACTGTGTGCAGAACACCACTTTAAGTGCTTTGTGACAAGATAATTTCATAAGGATTGCATATGACGGGGTCCTTGTCATCATGGAACTTATTGTCCAGTAGCAAAACATAACTTATTCTGGATCACTGCAGAATGGCATTGTTCCACAAGTTGATAGAAATTACAAGAAAGGCAGATTTCATATGCATGGAAGGAAGACCTTTCCAATTAATGGAACTGCCCAAAACAATATACTTCACTGAGAAGTAGTGAGTTATCATTCACCACAAGTAATGAAACAGAAGTTAGAAAGTAATTAAACATAAGTTGGATTCTCAGGAATGCTATACAATAGATAATTTGCCAAGTGGGAACTTAGAATAGATGGCCTTAAAGATGTCTTCCAGCTCTAGAATTATATAGGGGAACTCAAATGGGTAATTTAAAGCCTATAATTACAATAAAGAGAATGATGTAGAGTTTATATTGGAAGTCTGTTGATATAATTGATTGTTGTGATGAAAGAAAAATATCTACTTATTACTACAGACCCCCAAACAATCTTTACCTTCATACTCATTTCAAGTGAAATTTGAACTTCTACAATGTCACAGACAGAATATGCTTTTATTTTTGAAGGTGAACCTATTCAAAACCCAATAAAAATGTAACTTCTGGCAAAAGTCACAAGTAGGAATAGTACTATTTAAATATACAAAGGATGACAGAATCACATGCATACTTGACCTAGTATTTGGTGACAGGAATGTTGTATAATGAAAAATATATTGGAGCAGGAGCCAAAAGATGTGAGTCACAGTATTATTTCTGCCATTTACTGCTGAGTGTGACTATGGGCCAGTCATGCAACTTTTGAATGTTTGTTTCCTCACCTGTAAAATAGGTTTAACACTTGTACTACATACTTTGCAGGAAAGTTGAGAAGATTAAGTGAGAATAACGTACATAAAATCCTTTGTAGCCATGAAGAGCTTTGTAAAGAAGAGCTACTACTTTACCAAAAAGTTAATTAAAAAAAATAAACTTAAGTGGACAGCTCCAAAAAAATCCATTGTATTATGAGTCTTATTTCGATGTTTGTTGGTCAAGATTGGTAAGTTATTTATTGTAACTCTACCTAAGTATGTTTTGTAAAAGTCATTTTCTAAACATTCTTAGTTTCATTTAAAATTCCAAGAAAGTCTACTTATAAACAAACACCGAGGGACAGCTTAGCAGCATTATTATGACTGGATGAGATTCATGATAGGTAGTATAGAATATTCCCTATAGTTATGTTTTATAGTTTAGTCAGTTGCTATGCTTACTAGAGAACAGGTTTTCCTTTTCTGTTCATTTCATAAGCATCTACCACATAGAAAGCTGGCCTTGACCTGAGTTCAAGTCACACCCGACACAGACTGGATAACTCTGGGCAATTCCTCTGATGCATCAGTGTTCTTGGTAACTCTCTTCGATTATATGTAGCAGAGAGCATGCCAAACTTTATTAGTGGAGAGCCCCTTCATCCAGGAGTTCCCTATACTTATGAAATCACTAGTTTAGATCCTATCTTTATTCCTATTTCAGACATAGTTTGGGACACCTCAAGCTGGCTGTCCTGTAGATCTCTTAAATTCAATGTGTCTTAAAGAAAATTCATTATTTTTTCTCCCAAACTGAACTTTCTTTCAAACTTCCCTCTAATTGTCAAAAAACACCACCAGCCTCTCAGTCACTCAGGCCTGCAACCTAGGAGTCATCTTTGACTTTGTTTTCTCACTCACTCCACATATCCAATTTGCTATAAATTCTTGTCATTTCTCCTTCACAACTTCACACATACACATATTTATGTACCTATGTATGTACATATCCCTCTCTCTGTATTCATATAGCAGCCATTCTGGTATAGGCTCTTATCAACCTATACCTGGATTATTGCATTAGCTTTCTGGATAGTCTTCCTGCCTCAAGTTTCTCCCTATTTCAGTCCATCTTTCAATCAGCTGCCAGAGCAATTTTCCTGCAATATAGATCTGACCAGGTCATATCCTACTTGGTAAATTCCAATGGCTCCCTTTTGCTTCCAGGATCAAAAATACATTTAAATCCCTTCACAACCTAGTCTCTCCCTTTCTTCTCAGTCTTACATTTTACTTCCCTCTATGTTGTGGTTGTGGTATGTTTTTTGCTCTCAAAGAGGATCATGATATCAGGAAGATGATGCCATGACTTGCAAATGAATTGGATTTAAGTGAGGGAGAGCTGTGCAAAGTCACCAGCCTCACTTTCTCCTCCAGAGCCATCTGGGTCCAGTGGCCAGTTATAGATCAGGACAATTGGAGATGGGCCAGCATACGGTGGGAGATCTTGGTCTTTTTAAGCTAAGGTCTTTCAGAGTTCTCACTTTGACTGAGGCAATGACCATTTAGTGATTAGACCTGTTTAGGAAGTGAGCCAAGGGATAGCCCCTCTAATCTAAAAGAAAAAAAAAAGTCAAAGTGGGAGGGGAAGACTCTGAGGGTACTCTATGTTCAATGACGTTGCCCTACTTGCTACTCTTTACCCATGACTCAATCTTGTGACTCCATGCCTTGTAACTGGCTGTTCCTTATATGTTGCCTGATCTCTCTCCTCACCTCCACTGCCTGGTTTCCCTGGCTTTCTTCAAGATTTGCTCAAATCCCAGCTTCTTCAGGAGGCCTTCCTGTTTTCCTCCCTTTTCTAGTGCCTTTCCTCTGAGAAAATTAATAAATGTGTAAACTGATTATCTTCAATTGTTTGTACTTAGTTGTTTATATATTGTCTACTGTATTAAAATATGAGCTCCTTGAAAGTACAGTCTATTTTTTTTTTTGCCTTTCTTTATCCTTAGCACTTAGCATGGCTCCTGGTACATAGTAAATACTAAATAAATGTTTGTTGACTGACTGACCCTGTGATATGGTAGAGTAATTACCAAATAATGAATCAAAAGACCTGGGCTCTAGTCTTGACTCAGTTATTAGGTATCTGTGTTATCCTGGGCAACTCGCTTAACTTTTCTGAAACTCCATTTTTTTCAGCTATTAACTGACTTAATAACATCTCTTTTGACTACCTGACAAGGCTGTTGTAAGACATAGATGAAATACTGAGATAGAACTTTGTAATGTGTAAAGGGCCATAAAAAATTGCTATTATAATTTATCTACATAATCTTGTCTAAGACAATATAGGTAAGGAGGCTGGTACCAGGCAAAATTGTAAAATAGCAGGAAGGTAGTGTTAGTGTCTCCCTACTCCTTTAGTTCTGTTCTCTTTTACTCTGTTTTTTTTTAATTTTTAATTTAACTTAATTTTTTTTTCCTGAGGGTTCGTTACTGTATCATATCATTCTATGCTCCCTATGTCTTCTAAAGTGTTTGAGATACCAACTAACTAATCCAGTGATCTAATTCTATTTAATTAGCAGCCTAATTATACTCCTTTCCACAGTATTCAACAGGTTTCACAATGGGCTCCTTTAGACAATATCTTTGTTGTTTGAAGGGGAGAAATTTCAGCACAAATACAAAGAGAGGACATGTAAGCCATATTGAGCTGGGGAGTCTGCTCCCAATTCTTTGCAGATGGAGAGGAAGAGGAACCTCTGTTTCCACCACCAGAGTGATGAGAAGGAAAAGATATGTTCCTATACACCAGGATGGAGTTCTGAATGCATTTCTCCCATAGAAACACTGGTATGAATTTAGGTTATATATTGCAGGTACTTTATTGGTCAAAATGGTTTTTGCAGGCTTGTCTGGGAAATTTACCTTCATCAATATTATTTCTATAGGGAAATACTTCAGAGTTCCATAGAAGTATTTACAACCCTACTTTTGGAATACAATTATACAATAATAAGATCATAGATTTAGTACTGAAAGGAATTGTCAGTCTCATCCCCCCATTTTACTTGTGAGAAGACTAAAAGGCAGAAAAGTTAAATGACATAAAAAGTCACCTAATGACCGGGCTTCAACTCCCTGAATAATTGAGAGTTGGCTGTATTTTTATTTCATGAGTATGACAGTCCAAAACATAACAAAATCCAGATAACCCTTATTGAAAGACACCCTGGGTTTATGACCTCAGGGAGGTTCTGTTCATAAAATCTAGCTAGATCATTCAGTCAATAAAATTTATTAAATGCCTGCTTTATGCTCAACTCTCTGCTAAGTGCTAGAAATGCAAATGGGACAAAAGATAGCCCTTGACCTTACTTAAGAAGCTCACAGTGTAATAGGGGAGACAACAAGCAAAAACATATGCACAATCTATATAGAGGAAAAATTGTTGTTCACTCATTTCAGTTGTGTATGACTCTTTGTGGACCCATCTGGGGTTTTCCTAGCAAAGATACTAGAGCGATTTGCTATTTTCTTCTCTGGGTCTTTCTAGTAGGAACTAGTCATCTCCAATGACTAGTCAAGATCTAGCACTCTTTCATCTTCTCCAATGGTTTAACTTTCATGTTAGCAACTAACCCTACTACAAACTTAATTATTGTCCCGGTCATAATGCCTGTATGGAGTCACATTTTTAACCTTTCCACATGCAAATTGTACGTCTTTCAATTTAAAAAAAGCTGCATTGATTCATTCTCTCCATCAAATACAATATATTGAGTAAGAAGTATGATATTTTCCAGCAATTTTGTTTAAAAGAATACTCTTTGTTTTTTAACAGTATTTAGCAATACTTCACATAGATTCTTTTCAGTATCTATATATTTTATCTTTTGAGGGCACTGCTTGTTACTGCCAAGGGCAGCACCATCTTTCCACTCCCTCAGGATTCCCACCTAGGCATCATCCTTGACTTTTTGTAATCTCTCACTGCCCGTATCCAATACATAGCCAAAGTTTATTGATTTCACTTTTGCAATATCTCTTGAATACACCTTCTTCTCTCCTCTAATACTGCCACCACGCTGGTACAGTTCCTTCACTCACATTTGGAACATGACAATACCCTGCTGGTGGGTCTGCCTGCTCAAGTTTCCCTTCACTCCCCACTCCGTCCTTCATTCTGCCACCATGGTGATTTTCTTAAAGCTCAGGTCCAATCATGTTGTTTCTGTACTCAATAAACTCCAGTGGCTCTCTGTCACCTCCAGAATCAAATACAGAATCCTCTGTTTGGCATTCAAAGCCCTTTATAACCTAGCATCTCCCTCCTTCCCACATACCTTTCCAGTCTTCTTATACCTTACTTCACTGCCACATACTCTTTAGTACAGTGAGACTGTCCACTTTACTGTTTCTCAAACAAGACACTGGAATTTTCTCTGGTTGTCCCTTATTCTTGGAATGCTCTCTCTCCCTATCTCTATCTCCTGGCTTTGTTGGATTCCATCAAGTTCCAATTAAAATCTCACCTTCTATAGGAGGCTGTTTCCAACCCTTCTTAATTCTAGTGCCTTCCTTCTTTTAATTACTTCCCATTTTTTCTGTAAGGGAAACTAAGTGGTGCAGTGGATAGAATGCCAGCCCTGGAGTCAGAAGGACCTGAATTCAAATCTAGCTTTAGATACTTACTAGCTATATGACCCTGGACAAGTCACTTAACTCTGTTTTCCTCAGTTTCCTCACCTGTAAAAAGACCTGGAGGGGGCAGCTAGGTGGCACAGTGGATAGAGCACTGGCCCTGGATTCAGGAGGACCTGAGTTCAAATCCAGCCTCAGACACATAACACTTACTAGCTGTGTGACCCTGGGCAAGTCACTTAACCCCATTGCCTAGCCAAAACAAACAAACAAACAAACAAAAAGACCTGGAGAAGAAAATAGCAAATCACTCTAGTATCTTTGCTAGGAAAACCCCAGATGGGTCCACAAAGAGTCATATACAACTGAAATGAGTGAACAACAATTTTTTCTCTATATAGATTGTGCATATGTTTTTGCTTGTTGTCTCCCCTATTACATTGTGAGCTTCTTAAGTAAGGTCAAGGGCTATCTTTTGTCCCATTTGCATTTCTAGCACTTAGCAGAGAGTTGAGCATAAAGCAGGCATTTAATAAAATTTTATTGACTGAATGATCTAGCTAGATTTTATGAACAGAACCTCCCTGAGGTCATAAACCCAGGGTGTCTTTCAATAAGGGTTATCTGGATTTTGTTATGTTTTGGATTGTCATACTCATGAAATAAAAATACAGCCAACTCTCAACTATTCAGGGAGTTGATTAGTTCATGAGTTAGTTAGGCTTTTCTTTCTCTGTTTCCTAACTTCTGATATACATATTTGGGGTGTCTTACTACTCCTTTGAAATACTATGAAAAGGTGGGCAAGAGCACTGGGCTCTGTGTAGTAGTTTACTTGTTATTAACTCTAACAAAGGAATTATTAAAGTAGAAGGAAGAAAGTGATTAAAAGATAGATTTCTTTGAGTTTAGAATTCCCTAGATAATTGTGAACCGACTTCTTTATTGTCTAGGTCCATGCTGACATTTAGACTAGATTTAGGTATAATATAGTTGCAGGGCCTACCATGTAGTAGGTGCTTAATAAATGCTTATTGATTGACTGATTGATCTATTCTGGGTTACTAATGTGTCTCAGATCTACCATTCTTAACCAGAAGTTGAGACTAGGGATACTATCACTCCCACCTTTGAAAGTTTGAAGAACAGAAGCTCTCTTTCTCACTACAGTCCAATCCAAAGAGTATTTACTAAACATATGCATGGACAGGCCACTGTGTTTGGTGCTGAGGATACAAACAACAACAACAACAACAGCAACAAAAACAACAATTCTTGTCTGCAAGGACCTTGCAGTCTACTAGGAAGATACATGTGGTCAGAAGATAAACCTACAGTCAATATTTGAGTGAAAATGTAGACAAATGCCTCAACCTTCATACCGGAAAATTTTGTGCCAGACATAAGATTTGCTAAGAATTTATTGATTACAAATGGTCCTCAATTTCATTTCTGGTTTCCATTCTCCCCTCTGAATCCAGTTGGATCATGCCAGGCCCCTTACCTGGCAGTCCCAGGATGGTGTAGTAACCTCGGCACTCGGTGAATCCTGAACTCTCTCTGACACAGGAACGCCATAGTCCTTGGTAGTTGAATACAGCAGTCACAGGGTTGTTGTAAAGGTCTTGGGTGCTCCATTGGTCCATGCAGGTTGCTGCAATGCTTCCAGCAAGGCCAATAAGAGAGACCACAAAGCCCAAGCCCTGGCAAGCTGTCACCACCATAATGTCTCTCAGTTTCTTTAGATGACGCTGCAATATGGAGCTGTAATGAAGAGTTCTTCTTTGAGCAATTCAGAATAAGAAAGGCACTTTTACCTTGAAACACAGTATACGTCACAAATAGGACGTAGGAAAGACTCACCTGTGCCACCCAAGCTTGCTTAGTCTCCTTTATCTGATTCAGTGAGATAATTTCCAGAACTTGGTACCAAGAGCCATTTGTTATTCACTGTGTGCACACACTCTGCTCTCTGTTTACCTTTTAGGGGAGTTTCCTCCCCCCCCATTAACCTAGAGCCCCTCTGCTGTTGGGGGAAAATAGAGGGAAAAGAGAGTAAGGGGGGGGGGTGGCTGGACAAAAGAAAATCAGGACTTTGTGTGAATAAATCCATAAAAAAAAGTTACAAAGTGCTTCTGTTTGCAAAGTATCACATAGAAGGCAACAAAAAGTTTCTTGGGATCAGGTTGAAACACATAACCAAAGAGGAACTCAAAAGAATAGGAGAAAACAATGTCATCAAGGAATGATATGTCAGTTTGTTGGTCAGTCAACAAGCAATTGTTAAGCACTTACATCGTGCCAGACACTCTGATGGAGATACAAAGAAAAGCAAAAACAGCCTCATATTCTCAGGGAACTCATAATCTAATGTGTAGACAACATATAAATAGTAAGATAAATATATAAGATGTATACAGAATAGATGGAAGGTGAAGTCAGAGGGGAAGGTGCTAGCCTCTGGGAGGAACTAAGGGGCCTCTGTTGTTACTGTTGTCGGTCCTTCAGTCTGGAAGATGACCAATGACATCTCGAGGGTGATGTCTTGACTTGCACACAGAACTTGGGAGCTGAGCTGAATCTTAAAGGAAGCCAGAGAAACTAAGAGGAAGAGTAGAGGAGAGAGAGCATTACAGGCATGGGGGACCACCAGCAAAAAGGCATGGAATAGTGACATGGCGGGTTGAGTGTGAGGATCAGTAGGAAGGTCTCTCTACCTAGATTATAGAATGTGTGGGAGAGCATAGAGTAAGAATACTGGAAAGGTAGGAAGAAGCCAGCTTGTGAGGATCTTTAAATGCCAACCAGGATTTTTTTTTTTATCCTGGAGGTGATAGAGAGCCACTGTGGTTTATTGGGTAGGATATAACATGACCACACCTATAGTGTAAAAAATCACTTTGGTAGGTATGTGGAGAGACTTGAGGCAGGGAGACCAACCAGAGGGCTAGTATAATAGTCCAGGTGTGAAGGAATGAGTATGACAGTTGTGTAAGTATAGAGAAGGGGACATACGTGAAAGATGTGTATGAAAAATGAATAAACAGAGAATATATGAGAGATGTCACGAGGTTGGAAACATCAAGACCTGAGAAGAGGTTCAGTATGTGAGATTAATGAAAAGGAGGAATTGAGGATGACGCCAAGATTGTGAGCCTGTGTGCCTAGTAAGGTGGTGGTGCCCCTAACAGGAATAGAAAGACTCAGAAGAGGGGAAGGTCGGGAGGGAAAGATAATGAGTTCTGTTTGGGACATGTTGAATTTGAGATGCCTACAGAACATCCAGTTCAAGATATTCAAAAAACAGGTGGTAACATGAGGCTGGAGTTCAAAAGAGAGACTAGAAATGAATATCAATGCAAAAATTTTGAACAAAATACTAGCAAGGTGATTACATTAACATACCATAAGGATTATACACTATGACTAGGTGGGATTTATACCAGGAATGCAAGGTAGGTTCGATATTAGGAAAACTATTGACATAATTGACCATATCAATAACAAAACCAACAGAAATCCTATGATTGTCTCAATAGATGGTGAAAAGCTTTTGACAAAATACAGCACCCATTCCTATTAAAAACACTAAAGAGCATAGGAATAAAGGGAGAATTCTTTAAAATGACAAGTGGTATTTATGAAAAACCACTAGCAAGCATTATCTGTTTGGGGATAAGCTAGAAGCCTTCCCAATAACATCAGAGGTGAAGCAAGGATGCCCATTATCCCCACTATTATTCAATATAGTACTAGAAATGTTAGCCATAGCAATAAGAGAAGAAAAAGAAACAGAAGGAATTAGAATAGGCGATGAGGAAACAAAACTATCACTCTTTGCAGATGATATGATGGCATGCTTAGAAAACCCTAGAGAATCAATTAAAAAACTACTTGAAATAATTATCAACTGTAGCAAAGTTGCAGGATATAAGATAAACCCACATAAATCATCAGCATTTATCAACAAAGCCCAGGAGAAATTCAATTTAAAATAACTATAAACAACATAATATACTTGAAAGTCTACCTGCCAAGACAAACCCAGGAACTATATGAACACAGCTACAAAAGACTTTTCACACAAATAAAGTCAGATCTAAGCAATTATGAAAATATCAATTGCTCATAGGTAGGCCAAGTCAATATAATAAAAATGACAATTCTTCCTAAACTAATTTAGTTATTCAGTGCTATACCAATCAAACTACCAAAAATTATTTGATAGAGCTAGAAAAAATAACAATGAAATTCATCTGGAAGAACAAAAGATCAAGAATATCAAAAGAATTAATGGAAAAAAATACAAAAGAAGGTGGCCTAACAATACCAGATCTCAAATTATAAAGCAGTAATCATCAAAACTATCTGGTACTGGCTAAGAAATAAAGTGGTGGATCAGTGGAATAGAGAAGGTACATGAGACACAGTAGTCAATGACCACAGTAACTTAGTGTTTGATAAACCCAAAGACCCCAGCTTTTAGGATAAGAACTCACTACTTAACAAAAACTGCTGGAAAAACTGGAAAACAATAGGACACAAGCTAGATATAGACCAACATCTCACAATGTACACCAAAGTAAGGTCAAAACGGGTGCATGATTTAGACGTAAAGGGTGACACCATAAACAAATTTAAAAAGCAAGGAGTAGTCAGTTACCTGTCAGATCTATGGAGAAGGGAAGACTTCATGACCAAACAAGAGAAAGTAAGCATTACAAAATGTAAAATAGATAGTTTTAATTATATTAAATTAAATATTTGGTGATTAAGAGGTCATTGGTAACTTTGGAAAGGGAGGATTTTAGTTGAATGATAAGGTCAGAAGCCAGATTACAGAGGGTATAGAGTAGGCTGAAAAGGAGAGAAAGTAGAAGCAGTTAGAGTACATAACTTTTTCCAAGGAATTTAATTGAGAAGGGGAGGAGAGACAAAAAACAATAGTTAGTGGGGATGGTAGGATTGAGTGAGAGCTTTTTTTTTTTAAAGACAGAAAATGCAAACATGTTGGTAGGCATCAGGGAAAGTTGGTCATGTGGCAAAAGCAAGGACTGACAAGTAAAGATTCTCTCATTACTGGTACTTTCATGATGTGGAGAAAATGTGAAGAAGGCTTTTAGCACATTGAGTGAACCCCTCATGGAAAACTTTTGTAAAAATATGAACAAGACTCACAAAGGATAGATAGTCATGGATGAGTTTCACTCTGCATCACCAGAAGGAATCTCAGAATTGATGAGACCTCAGATCTATTTGAGTAGTAGAGTAGGTGCCAAGCATCATGCTAAGCACTGGGGAAAACAAATTAGAAAGTGAGATAGTCTCTGACCTCAAGGAACTTAAATTCTAACGGAGGAGAAAACACATATAGGGAATGATATTTGGGTGCAGTGTTTGGGTTTGGAAAAACATAGGGATGGTGAATCGAGTAGGAGAACTGATTGGCATATCCTTTCCAATAGCAATAGCAGAATGATCTGATTATAAACTCAAAGTTGGAAATGTAGGGAGTATGGATAGAAAGGAGGTAAGTGTGGCAGGGGTGAAAATAGCTAGGAAATAGGATAAAGCATGACTAGAGCTGGCCTAGATATAATGGACTACATGTGGCACTGACCAATTGAGGCAGCATGGGCCCCAGGGTGGGAATTTCACAGCTGAAAGGGATGTCTTCTAGGGCATGGTGCTTTAAAAGACCTATAATCTTCAAAAGAAAATTGCTTCATGAGTTTGAGCCTCATAAAAAAGGTGACTATAACACTGTTAGTCTAGGTGCTTCCAAATCAGGGTATTTGACAGAATACATCAGTTATTTGATGGCACTGGTTAAATTATTTAAGATAGTTGAATGGGTTGTTGAGTATGGAAATAGACTTAGTCATCAACCAATCAGTCAATTGATCAGGTCAGATTGTGATAGGTTCTACGGATACAAAGACAAAAATAAAATAGTCCCTGTCTCCAAGGAGTTTATATTCTATCAGAATAAATGACATATACACACATAAATATATATACAATAAAATGGGGCAAGGACTGGATCTGAGATTTCATTGGCATAGAGGACTCTTGGTTAAAAAAATTCTCTCTACCAAAAATACCTTGGCACTTTTCCTTCAACTTATTGTTTTAGAGAGATGCCTAGAACATTGAAAGGTTAACTGATTTGCCAGAGTCAAACAGCCAGTATGTGTCACATCCAAGTACTGTGCTATATACTACCTTTGACAAAATAAATACAAGGTAAATTTGAGGCACAGCAACTGGAAAAATCAGGAAAGGCCTCAAGAAGGAGTGAGCCTTTGAGCTGAGTTTTAAAGGACATTAAGGATTCTAAGATGTGGGAGGGGAAAAGGAAAACATTCCAGGCAAAGGGCCTTGAGCAAAGGACAGGAGGATATAATGCTGTGTGTGACAAACATAAAGAAGGGCATTTTGTTTGGATCATCATAGAGTGTAGGAAGGTGAGGAATATATAACAAACATGGAAATGAGACAGTACAGAAATGATGCAGATATCAGGCAACCAAAGAAAAACCAGACATCTTTGATCCTTCCCCATGATAGTGTATCTCCCATATGAAGCCACAGACAGATTCTAGTTTTTCCTTCAATAAAAAGACATAGTAGGAAGAAGAGCCATAATGGCTTTATCAAGAACAGGTCATTTTCTGACTAATCTCACTTTTTGACAAGGATAGTGGCCTGGTATGTAGAATAGGAGAATGAGGTTGGCATAATATACCTAGATGTAAGTAAGGGATTAGGCAAATTATTTCTTTCTAGCTTAGTGGACAAGATGGAGGTGTGACCTGAATGATGGTAGAGTTAGGTAGATTTGGAATTGATTGAATGATTGGACACTGAGTTGTCATTAAAATGGCTTGGTGGCAGCTTTGACAGGGATCACCAATGGAATATGGCCCAGGAATATGTCTTTTGACTTGTATTGTTCAATATTTTTATTAATGACTTGAGGAAAAAGATGTCATACCTATCAAATGTCAAATAACACAGTCACTATTCAACAAGTATTTATTAAGCACCTATCATATACCAGGCATTGTACTGAGCACTGGGGACAAACACACACACACACACACACACACACACACACACACACACACACACA
>NW_020954737.1:14550026-14558467 GCF_900497805.2 Vombatus ursinus | reverse complement strand
CACACACACACACACACACACACACACACACACACACACACACACACTTAAATACATAAAAAACAATCCATGCTCTCAAGGAGCTCACAGTCTAATGGGAGAGACAACAGGAAAACAACTATATGTAAATAAGCACTATACAGATAAATTGGAAATAACAAAGGGAAAGCACTAGCATTAAAGGGGACCAAGAAAGGCTTCCTATAGAAAGTGGAATTTTAGCTAGGACTTGAAGGAAGCTAGAGAAACCAGGAGGTAGAAATGAAGAAGGAGAGAATTCCAGGCATGGGAGGTAGCGAAAATGTCTGGAATTAGGAGATGAAGTTTCTTGTTTGAGAAACAACAAGGAGACTGGTATCTTTGGATTGGAGAGTATGTTGGGGGGGCAGGGAAGGTATAAGGTCTAAGAAGATTGGAAAAATGGAAGTGGGGAAGAGGTTATGATGGGTTTCTGAACACATGATGGAAAATTTTATATTGGATCCATGGGGTCAGACCTGGCTTTAGGAAGATAACTTCGGCATCTGGGAAGGATAGCACACGTGCTATAGGACAAGGTGAAGCACAGTCAGAAGAAGGTGGCCAGTGGAGTTGTGGGGTCCTTAAATGATACCATATAAAGATCAATGGGAAGAACTGGCAATGTTTTGCAAGGGGGAAGGGAAGACTAAGTGGGGAATGTGATAGTTATCTTTAAGTTTCTAATAATATGAAATAGCGATTAAAATTATTCTGTTTGTTGTTAGGCTGACTCTTTCTTAGCTTCTCACTAAAATTCCCTTTAAAAGGGAAAGGTTTTGGTTAGACATAAAAGAACTTCTTGACTTTTTCAAGGTTCAAAACTAGAATGAAGGACTTACTTGAATTGTTAACATCTTCAAGATGTCCTTTTATTTCTTTTCTTTTTTTTGGAGGCAATTAGGGTAAAATTACTTGCCCACGGTCACACAGCTGTAAGTGTCTGAGGCCAGATTTGAATTAAGGTCCTCCTGACCTCAGGGCTGGTGCTTTATTTACTGTGCCACCTAGCTGCCCGCAAGATATCCTTTTCAACATTTTCTTTATCAGTGACTTGGAAGAAGATAGAGAAGGCAAGCTTATCAAATTATCAGATGACATGAATTTAATGGGTAAAGGCTGATAGGACAGAATTAAAATTCAAAATGATTTTGACAGACTGAAGTTCCAAGACCTATAAGATGATATCTAACAGAAGTAAATATAAAGTCTACATTTTAATTTTTTAAAAATCAATTTATGAGGACAGGATTATGGAAATTTAGCTTGACTGGAGAGGAAGGTCCCCAGCATTAAGAGTCTTTGGGAGGATGTGGAAAAGAATGAGAAACACATTTTTGGGTGTGGCCAATATGGGAATTTGTTTGCTTTCTTATGCTTATACATAGATACAAGAGTTATTCCTTCTTTGCTTCTTTCTTTCCTTCTTTCCTTTGTTTCTTCTTTCCATTGTTCTCCCTTTCTTCTTCCTTTTTTTTCTTTCTTTTCTTGCATTCTGGGGGTAGAAAGGGAGAGGAGAAAATAATAAATGCTTGATAATTAAAATAAATATTATTTAAAATATAAAGAGTGAAAACTCTTGCCCTCAAGAAGCTTATATTTAAATGGATCAATGGTCCCTTGGGTTTTCAGTCTGAAGAAATTACTTTAAAGGTCTTTTAAACATCATTTAATCCAGCCTTCTCATTTTATGGGTGAAGAAACTGATACTCATAGAGGTTAAGCTATTTGCTCAAGGTCACACAGTAAGAGGCAGGGCCAAGTTCCAACCCAAGACTTTTGACACCATATTCGATGTCTTGTACACTATATGACACCACCACAAGTCGCCCTGATGGGGAAGAAATGATTCAGGAGAATAATATCCTGACTACTGAATCAAAAGCTCTGTTTTCGACGTCATGCAGGTTTACCAAAGCACACAAGTCATATAATGACTCATTTTTATTTGTTGTAATTTGTGGGTGTGCTGATGGTTTAATAGTCCCCATGACTACAAATACAAATTAGGAATTACCCCTCATATACCTCATATCCAGGCATGTGAATTCCCCCTGAGGTTGACAAACCTGCTTAAACTTCCTAAAAATTGTAAACAACCGTCAGCTATGTCTAGCCTTTTTTTGATGAGAGACAGGTTATTTTGGCTTCTGTTTTCAGCACTGATTAGAAAACCGTTGGTGAATAGATCTTTAAAAAAAATAGATCCCAGAGTACGTCATTATTTCAAAATTATTTGGAAAAGCACCTGAAAAATCTCTTTAGACGTAGTATAGGAATCAAATTTTCATTTGCTTCCCAAAGGGTGGAGAGGGGGAGGGAAATATGCTTCCTGAGATATGGTATACATCGACACATTGACACTGAAGATATCCTTTCAATGTAGATTCTACTGTTCAAATAAACTTAGGCCTAATTTCATTCACTATTTCTTTAATATCTCAAAGATCTATAATATTGTTAGGATGGAGCTTCCTCTACTTCTACAGCTTGCGAACCCTTCTGTCACTTGGGAGATGATCATATCTAACATTTACATAGTTCTTCAATGTTGCAAAGCCCTTCAACCTCTCATTTGATCTTCATGATCACCCTGTGAAATAGGAATGATTATTATTCTTCTCTGACAGATGAGGAAACAGGCAGAGAGAAGTTAATTGACTTGTTCAGGGTTATACAGCTAATAAATGGTCAAGGCAGGATTTGAACTCAAGTCTTCCTCATTCCAGGTCCATTGCTCTAACCACTGTACCACCAACTGCCTAATTGGTAGAGGGTCTTGGAGAAGTTGCAGTGACTCAAACTTCATTACATTGAGGCTATCCCACCAATGAACATTTGCTGATTTAACCAACCTATGTCCTTGAGTAAGAGACATACATACCATTCATCACTTGGACTATATTTGAAACTTTCCAATTTGGTAGTCTGTCAGAACTTATTTTTGCTGACCTGACCCTTTGAGAACCCAAGGTCACCCATGCCTCCTAAGAAGGCTTCAGAGTTTAGAGTTATTTTGCCATTCATTCCTATCAAGTGCCCATGGAGAATCATAGAAAATCAGAGCTGGAATCTAAGAATGTCATAGCTGAGAGAGACCTCAGAGGTAATTTAGTCTAATGCATACCTGGACAGCCACAATTTTACCAAAAACTAGTCAACCAATTTCCACTTGATGACCTACAGTAATGGGGAACAAACTACCCTAAAAAAGCATTCCATTACACTTTTGGATGTCTCTAATTGTTAGGAAGTTTTTTCTTTATGTTGAGCTGAAATCTGTCTTTTATGACTTCTACTTCCACTGATATCTCTGAAGCCACTTGTGTGAGGGTCATCACTGGAAATATATTTTGGCCTACTTGCCACCATCATGTATCTCTTCTTGCCATTCAGGTCATCTGCAACTTTGAATCTTCAGAAATGTGGTCTTTCAATATTTGCAAACATAGAATTTCTAGGAGAATTTTTTTTGTTAAACATTTTCTGGGTTTTTGTGGCAAGGAGTATCTTGGGATCAGTAAAAGCACCAAACAATGTTGAGAATGTAATCCAGCCCACTCTATTCCTCTTGATCAGTCATGGACCCAGTTCAATGTCCACCTGCAGTGCTAGTTTCAGGTAAATGTATTGATTGACATACAAGTTGTTAAGCTAGGCCTGGGGAGTTATCCTTTGCTCTTACCCTAAGACCAGCCCTCTCTATTTTCTAATCATACGTTTCCTTGATATGATATTAGGCTACATTGATAGAATCATAGTGTCCATGATGAGAAAAATGATAGCCTTGCTGAATGCTGCCTTGATCAGATTACATCTGGTGTGTTTCATTCAGTTTGATTTAGTTTGGGACACCATATTTTAGGAAGGACATTGACAAACTAGACCTCATCTTGAAGGACACCCAGGATGGTGAAAGTACTAGAAACCATACTATATGAGTATCATTGAAAGGAACTGAGGTTATTTATCTTGGAGAAGAAGAGGTTTAAAGTGATAACACAGTTATAGAAGTAGTTGATGCCGTAATTACCACTAAGAGTGGTAGCTAGAAATGGAGCCTATGAAAGAAGGATGAAGAGACAGAGAAAGAGAGAGAGAAGCAGAGGAAGACAAAGAGACAGAGAGAGACAGAAAGAAGGGGGCCTGTGAAAAGGGGATGAAGAGAAAGACAGAGAGAGATAGAGATACAGACCAACAGACAGATACAGAAAGAGAAACAGAAAGAGATAGAGACAGGGAGACAGATTGATTAAACAGAAAGAAACACATAGAGAGACAGAGACAGAGAAGAGTACTCAGCTTAGACCTAAGGATGGAAAAACAATGAACCAATAGAATTGACAATGACCCCAAGGGTGGCAGATGGCAGTCAGAGGTGGAACCAGCCAATTGGAAGCAGTGGGTGTAGAAGCAACAGTGAAACTTAGTAATGGGGAAAATATTGTTTAGTGCTTTAAATATCTAACAAGTTAATCAAATAATGTGAGACTGTGTACCTGTAACATGGTTTCTGTTTATGTAGTTTTGGTTTCATAGTTGTGTGACCACTGACAAATGATTTCCCATCTTTGGTACTCACCTTTGGCAGGTATAAGCAAAGGTTATAATAATATTGTCTAAGGTTCTGCCCAGCTCTCTATTTCAATATTTCAAGGATTTGTGATTTCATTGGTATGATTTCATTCCCCTCCCACCTCAGTGTTGCGATACATGTCTCAACACTGCTATGAGTCAGTAGGCAGTCTTTGTGAGTTGATGTGGCTGAAAAAATTCATCAAGTGGTGGCCAGATCTCTAGTGCTGTCTATCTGAATTTAGCTAGATTGGTCCTTGGATCACTGCTTTATGGTCCCATCAACATAGAACCCATATCCAAAAGAGAAACCTTTCCGGATTGGTAGGAGATGCTAGAATTTGTCATCTGCTGCTATATCTTTCAAGAAGCCAGGGTTTACTCCATACAACTAGAGCAAGACTTTTAGTGGAGGCTACATTTTTATGGTATTCTGAGACCGTGTACATTCTAAAATTGGTGTGTTGCCCTGCAGTGAGGGTCCACAAAGAGATATCCCTTCTTCTTAGTAAGCTTTTTGTAGGCAAGGTCCATTTCATTACATGAGCACTAAATCTGGAGACAAGGGAATGACTTTCTAATTTTTTAAAATTTCAGGCATTAGTAATAAATGAGACAAAAAGACCTTCTCAGTGCTCTTAAAGTCATCTAGGTTTCAATCTATAGCTCCTAATTGTAAGGCTGGCCCAAGTCTAAAGGAATTTCAATTAGATTCAATTCCATTCAACAAGTCTTTATTAAGCCTCTACTATATGCCTGACCTTGTGCTACATGGTAGGGATTCAAAGATAAAATTGAATCAATCCTTACTTTCAAAGGGCTTACATTCTACTAGACTCTATAGGTTTGCTTGTATATTTATGTCTTGTTATCTAAGAGGTTAAAGCTATATTCTTACCCATTTTACAGATTAAGAAATGGCAATCACTCAGTTCAACAGTGAGACAGAGAGAGAGAGAAATAGAGAGAGAGAGAGAGAGAGAGAGAGGGAGAGAGAGAGAGAGAGAGAGAGAGAGAGAGAACTTCATGAAGTGACTGCTTCAAGATCAGACACAGCACAATGCGTAAATACCGGACTTGAAGTCAGGAAAGCTTGTCATATCTTTCCTCTAATATTACTAGCTGTGTGACCCTAAACAAGTCACCTAAACTCTTTCAAACTCAGTTTCCTCATCTGTAAAATAGAAATAGTAGCACTTATGTTATCAGATTTTTGCCAGGATCAAATGAGATAAACACTTTTAAAGTGCTTTGCAAACTTTAAAGTGCTATATTAAAGTGAATTATTATTATTATTATTATGTATAGAAGGGAGAGGCTTCACTTTGAGGAATGATGATAAGGGCATAACTAATTCTGTGGGTTTCCATGTCACAGGCTGGAAAAAAGGAATGCTTTGGTTTTGCATCGTGGGCAGGATACCGGAGGTAAAATGTCCTATCTATTCAAGGGAACTGGAAAGATGATTAGAATTAGTTTCAGTCATGAAACCAAGCCCAGACCATATCTCTGTTGACTTTGGATATCAGGAGGCATAAAGAGGCTTAATTTTTACCTATGGTTTTTTTTTCCCTCTCATATTTTGGGTGCTGGAAATGAGTGTGAGAGTAGAGAACAAATAAAGTGGAGGCTCTCAGTTTCTGTTTGACTAACCATGGACTAACAAAGCCTCCTGTTCCTCCTCTGGGGAAAACAAGGAGGTTACACTAGATCAGGAGTGCTTACCATTTTTATATGTGATGGACCCTTTTGGCATTCTGGCACAGCTTGAGGGCCCCTTCATATAATGTTTTTAAATGCATAATAAATAAATAAAATGAAAAACGTGGGATCATAAACTATATAGTTATCAAAATATTAAAAAAGTTCATGGACCCTGGATTATGAAGCTTTGGACTATAAAGTTTTAAAGGTCCCATAAAGTTTTATGTTATTGTTGTTCAGTTGTTTTTTTAGTCATGTACGACTCTTTATGACCCCATTTGGGGTTTTCTTGACAAAGATACTGGAGAGGTTTGCCATTTCCTCCTTCTGCTCATTTTACAAGTGAGGAAACTGAGGTAAACAGTGTTAACTAACTAGTCACAAAACTAGTAAATGCCAGATTTAAACTCATGAAGATGAGTCTTCCTGATTCCAGGCTGGGCACTCTATCCACCATGTCACCTACCTGCGCTTTTAGTTACTATAACTTTCACAAAGTCAGGCAGATACATTATCTATAGGATCAAAGGATCACAGCTCTAGGGACCTAAAAGGTCACTGAGTCTAATACCTTATTCTTAGTAAGTTCTTTGTAGGGAGGGTCCATTTCAATTTTGTCTTTGTAACCTTGTCCCTTAGCACAGTGCCTGGCACGTAATAGACAATAGACAAACATTTATTAAGCACCTACCATGTATCAGCCACTGTGCTAAGCACTAGTGATACAAAGAAAGGCAAAAGATAGTCCTTGAACTCAAAGAGCTTACAATCTAATGGGAGAAGACAACTATAAAAAGAAGGTGAAAAGCAGGGGATGAAGGTGTACCCTGTTAAGAATAAATGGTTAATAACTGATTGATTGAATGCTCTTATACATGAGTAAATTCATATTCAGAGAGTGACTTTCCCAAGGTCATATAATAAATGACAGACAGAATCTGAACCCATGTCCTGTATCTTTGAATTGTATGTTCTTTCTACTGCTGAATGAAAGTCACTCTTAGGTAGAATCTATTTGGGCAAATTGAAGGGAAGACTTGAAATATTACTCAGAAGATTTTTGGTCCAGTTTGATACAAATTAGAATTTGATTCCAGGACTTCTTCCTTTTCCTTCTCATCAGGATTTTTTAGGCTTGACATAACTGCCCCTACTCTTCTCTTCAAATGTATATCCTTAAAGAAACATTTATACTTATAGATATATAGGAAAAGAGATAATGGACTGGTCCTGGGATTTTACTGGCCTAAAGAACTCCTGGATGGGAAACTTCTTTACCACCACAGGTCAGCACTTTCTTTGCCATGTGGTCTTCTTGACAGATCACACAGCCTGGACATGTCAGAGGCAGGACTTCAACTTGGGTCTTCCTGGAACAAAGGCCAGCTCTCTATCCACTAGCCACCATGCTTCCTCTAAAATATTGACCACACATAGATTTATGTTAAATTGTTCATTCTAGCTCTAAATGCTAAGATTTTTATTCCTAGCTAGTTAAAATTATTATTTTTAAAATTGAATTCAAGTGTTTCCTACTCTTATCTTTACTCATACCCCAACCTTAAATATTTGGGGGCTTTTGTGTATAACCTAACTCTTAGGGTGTATTTGCATCTACTAAGCCTTCATTTTAATATTTGTAAGTGAAAGGATGAATATAAAGGCTTAGCACAGTTTTATATTCACCACAGATCCTTTTTCTTAAATTCTCACAGTCTAAGGAAAGGTGCCTAAGGAAATACAACTATTCATAGCTAATAAAAATAGAAGGGAAGCAGCTGTAGTATAGTGGATAAAGAGCTGACCCTGGAGGCAAGTCCAGTTACTGACTCATACTAGCTATGTGACCATGGGAAATTCACTTTTCAGTGCTGTAGGTAATTATCTTTGCCTATAAGTGGCAGAGAGGTGGTACCCACCCATCTTTGTGGGTGGAGGGAGTTTCTACACTGGGTGTTTCCTAGGCCAGTGAAATCACAGGTCTGAGCCAGAAAGAAAGAAAGAAAGTAAGAAAGAAAGAAAGAAAGAAAGAAAGAAAGAAAGAAAGAAAGAAAGAAAGAAAGAAAGGAAGGAAGGAAGAAAGAAAGAAAGAAAAGGAAGGAAGGAAGGAAGGAAGGAAGGAAGGAAGGAAGGAAGGAAGGAAG
>NW_020954737.1:14543504-14549926 GCF_900497805.2 Vombatus ursinus | reverse complement strand
AAGGAAGGAAGGAAGGAAGGAAGGAAGGAAGGAAGGAAGGAAGAAAGGAAGGAAGGAAGGAAGGAAGGAAGGAAGGAAGGAAGGAAGGAAGGAAGGAAGGAAGGAAGGAAGGAAGAAAGGAAAGAAGAAAGAAAAAGGAAATAAAGTTAACAATGCTCCTTAAACTTTCATCCAAAGTTAAGGAAACTGCTATGCCATTCTTCACACTTTATACTGGCCAGGGAATCTAGAAATAATAAGAAGCCTCCTGTTTGTCAGGGCAACCAGATGGTGTAGTGGATAGAATGTCAGGCCTGGAATCAGGAAAATTCATCTTCATGAGTTCAAAGCTGGCCTCAGACACTTACCATCTGTGTTACGCTGGGCAAGTCACTTAATTCTGTTTGCCTCATTTTCCTCATCTGTAAAAGGAGCTGGAGAAGAAAATGGCAAACCACTCCAGTATCTTTGCCAAGAAAACCCCAGATGGGGTCATGAAGAATCAGGCACAACTGAAGAACAATATCCTGTTTGGCATTTCTCTCCTCTCCTTCCTTCCCCTAGAATATCTATTCAACATTTGAGTAAGTCCTGGAGAAGACCTGACCTGTCTGAGTATGAAGATGTTAAACATGTCTCAATCTTCTATGATCCTCCTGGTCCCAGCAATTAAGTGGCCTTGGCTTTAATCATCAGGAAGGACAAAGGACTAGACATCTGCTCTGCTACCATGAGTTAGCCCCAAACTTTTTCAGCGATTTCTCAGGGAATGATAAACAAGGCCACATTAGCTTCACTATCTGGAAGGGTGTGACAATCTACAGCCCTATGGCTCTACTAAAAGTCCCTGTGTTTCTGAACTATGGACTGACTAGGAAGACCCTCCCTACTCTGACCACAACTCCCTGCTTCCTCATCAAACGCATCTATGTCAGCCTCTGGAACCCCTATCCAGCTCTTCCTTATCCTTCTATTGTGTTTTCTGGAAGACTTGTTCTTTTGTTAACAAACTGCCTTTCATGCTAGACATATCGCTTCCTCCCATCCTGAAATCACCTTGTATGTCATTCAATTAATCAAGAAACATTTAAGTGCCCACCAGTCACTGTGCTAAGCACTGGAGATATAAAAGGGGCAAAAGACAGTCCCTGCTCTCAAGAAACTTACAATCTAATAAGGGATACAACATATAAATAAATATATAAGAAGCAAGCTATATACAGGATAAATAGGAAATAATTAATCATGGGAAGGCCCTGGAATTAAGAGGGGCTGGGGAAGGTGGGATTTTAGTTGAGACTTAAAGGAAACAGGGGGGCCAGTAGTAGAGGTGGAGGAAGAGGAGTGTTCCAGGCTTGAGGGACAGCCAGAGAGAATGCCTGAAGTGGAAAGACTGAGTGTCTTGTATCACAGAACCTAGATATTTTGAGTTTATTTATATGTAGTTCTCCTTGAGAGAAAGGGTTGCTTTATTTCGTCTTTATATTGATGCAGCTAAGTGTTGCACTGGATAGAGCCCTGGATCTGGAGTCAGGAAGACCTGAGGTCAAATAGGACTTCAGACATTTCCCAGATGTGTGACTCTGGGAAAGTCATTTAAAATGAGATAATATTTGTAAAGTACTTTGTATCTCACTGCACTATAGGTAGCTAGTTACCTCTCTGAGATTTATCTACCAAATTATGTGGAGGGAATTCCTTACATTGATGAACTCATAGCTCTTGAGGGAATTTGTTTCACTTAAGATACCAAAATATTCTATTTATTCTATGTCTCCTTTCTGAAACCTGGATTCAAATTCTGACTCCAGTTTTTATTATCTTTGTGAACTTGGGCCAGTAATTTCAACTTCTTCCTCATCCATAAAATGAAGATAGCAACAATACCTAAATTATAGTGCTGAAGAACACACTTTGCAAATGTTTAAGTACTATATAAATCTGAGTAACTATATATAGTTTTCATCAGTGTGTACATTGTTCTGATTGTGTATTCTCCACTGCTTCATATAAGATCTCATATTTCAAGTTTTTATGTTCTTATTGCACAATGATAATACATTATGTTATTATAATACTATTTAGTCATTCCTTAGACATCAGACACATGCCTGCACCCATTTTTTGCTATTATGAATAATGTTACTATGAATATTTTCACAAATATGGGTATTTTTGGTCACTGGTTCAAAATAACTTCTACTAAATAGTCATATTTTCCTATGAAAACATTAAACCAATTCACAGAACCACAAAATTTGTTTTTTAAATAAAGTACTTTGTAAACCTAAAAGTTAGCTATCATTTTTATTATTCCCAGCACTTTGGTACATAGAAGGCACTTAATACATTTTTGTTGAATTGAATTGAACCCAATGAATACTCTGGATCCTGGAAAGCAAAACTGAATAAACTGGCTATAATTCAGACAGTGAGAAAACATGACAATTGACCAGAGCTCTATAGTAAGGAGTATGAGCACATAACTGGGCCACCTAGGAGCAGATCCTACAGGAAAGAGAACAGGCATTTATTGAAATACCTTCTATGTACCAGATGCCTTACAAATATTATCTCATATGATACTCACAACAACTTGTTGAGGTAGGTGCTATTATTATCTCCATTTTATAAGTGAGGAAACTGAGGCAGACAGTGGGCAAGACCCCTGACTCCAAGTGCAGACCTCTATCTATTGTGTCACCTAGATATCTCTTACATCAGCAGCAGTAGCTGATGAGGTTATGTGGCCTGAATTTTCTGAGAAAGTTTTGTTTTTGAAAATACCACCACATTGGCAATAGTAGAAGTCAAAGTAACATAAAGTTCCATTTCCTCAGATTAAGCAACAAACATAAAAAATATAACTGTTTATCATTGGTCCTAGTAGGGAAGAGGGTGCCACAATGTCTGAGGTGTGTAAGTGTATTTATATATTAATGTTTTCACCTATAGGTGTATGGTGTGTGTGTGTGTGTGTGTGTGTGTGTGTGCACACTATTTATTGAGAAAGTATAGGAAGGACAACAGCATAAAAACATCCCCCTGACCTGGGGCACTTTCTCTCCTCCCTCTATCTACCCACTTGGTCCATGGGATTGCGGGCTCAAACTTAAAGTAGTAGCTACAAAGCATTTCTTCCACTAAATTCTCTTCTGGTTATGATGTTGCCAATGGACAAATTTGCCAGAAAAACTTTGTTCAGCTTTCACATAGTGACGATGATAAAAATAATTAATTTTTATATAATACTTTAAGGCTTGCAAAGTCATTTATATAAATTATCTCATTTTATACTCTCAACAATCTTGGGAATTGTATAATTTTAAAATAATTGTTGTTTTTGTAATAGTTTGCATAATATTGTTATAATTCTCTGGAAATTAGGTGTTATCATTATCCTCGATGTACAGAAGAGGAAACTGTGACCGAGAAAGCTGCCCAGGGTCAGCTATTCTGAGGCAGAATACGAATTCAGGTCTTCCTGTCTCAAAGTCTAGACCTCTATTCATTTGTAAAAGCTTCTCTGATACTTTAAAAAAAAAAAAAACCTTGTCTTTTTTTATCCTACCCTTCCTCCAGAGAGCCCTCCCTTTAAACAAAGTATAGTTAAGCAAACAAACCAACATATTGACCATGTTTGACAGAGTGTGACACCTTCTGCAACTGTAATTCACCTCTTCCCTATTGAGAGGTTCTATTTCATTGTTAGTCTTCTGTCGTTAATTTTTTTAGTGATATGGCTTCTTATGCCTCTAGTATAATTTTTCTTTACATTTTTGTGGTAATTGTATATATTAATAAGTTCTTGTTAATCTATTGATATTATTCTCTGAGTTCTGTTTACTTCACTATACATCAGTTCATACAAGTCTTCCATATTTCTCTGAATTCTTCTTATTTATCATTTGTTAATATGCAATTATGTTCTATTAGATTCATTTAGCCAAGTTTGTTCAGTTATTCTCAAATTTATAGGCACCCACTTTCTTCCCAGATACATATTTTTTGCTGTCACAAAAAGTGCTGCTGTTAATATTGTGTTATAGATAGGATATTTCTTCCTGTCATTGATCTGCTTGGGACATATTCCAAGTAGTGGGATCAATGCATCAATGGGTATGATCAGTTTAGAGACTTTTTCTACAGAGTTCCACATTATTTTCCAGTATAGCTGAATCAATTCAGAGTCCACAAATAGTTTATTTGTGTGTCTATCTTCCCTTAACACTCCATCACTCTCCATTGTCTATTTGGACAAAAAAATGTTGTCTGTTTGTCACTGACAATGACAATTGCCAAAGACGTGCCAGTGGCCATTGTCTATTTCTATTTTTAAAAATCATCTTTGCCAGTTTTATCAATATAAAAACCACATAGTTTTTATAGCATTCATTTCTTTTATTTTTAATAGTTTTCATATGGTTGTTGATAATTTTCATTTCTGAAGACTGTATCGCCTATGATCACTTATGTATTAAGGAAGAGGTCTTAGTTTTAGTTTTATAGTTCTGTGTCCCTATATATGATATAGCAGACATTTATCAGAGATATTTGATGCAAAAATTTTTGTTTCCTATTCACCATTTCCTTTCTTATACTAGCTATGTTTTTGTCTGTGATATAATGCTGGTTGAAACTTAATTTTTGCCAAATAAGGAGTACTATCTCCAGAGGTGTCCAATCTTATGCTTATCCCATCCTATATTACTGTTTTCAGTTGTTCCCAGGCCTTCTAGTTTCCCTGATGTATTTTTCTTTAATTAATGAAATTACTAACTATTTCAGTTAATATTTAAAATGACAGGTTCTCTATTCGAACTATGATATTGGTTGCAAAAAGAAATAATTTTGCCTCCCCTTTTTAAATATACTCTTTTAATTTCTTTTTCTTTTATTATTGCTAGAATTAGCATTTAAATAATCTTATATAGTACTAAAGGATCTTATATGATTATAGATATAAAGGTTGAAGTGAATTGAATGGTCATCTAGTCCAATCCCATCACTTTATAGATTAAGAAACTAAAATCCAGAAGAGGATGTGACTTGACCAAGGTCCTGTTGAGATTGAATGGTAGAGCTACATTTGGAACTCTGCTCTTTTGGCTCTAAATCCAGCATTCATTACATTGTGTGATTTTGTCTCCAAAGATGATAGGCATCCTTGCTTTATGCCAGATCTTATTAAGAAATCTTAGTGTTTCTCCTTTACAGATAAAGCTAGAGCTTGGTTTTTATATAGATATTTTTCATAATGTTGGGGAAAGGTCCATTTATTCCTATGACAAATTATTTCAGTTTTACTAAAGACAATAGAATTATGTTGTTTTTATTACTGTGATTGATTATCAATCAATAAGCATTTATTAAGTATCCACTATGTGTCAGACATTGTACTAGGGATAAAAACACAAAGAATGAAATAATTCCTCTTCCCAAGGAATTTACATTCTAATAAGGGAAATATCAGGTATACACACATACATATATGAAAGAAAAATTTAACAATAGTACAAGGTAATTTGGGATGGAGGGCATTAGCACTGGGGGGGATCAGGAAGTACTTTATGTAGAAGGTGGTATATTTGATTGGCTACAATGACTGAAGGGGAAAGTGACAAATGTTGGAAGGGATGTTGAAATATTGGGACACTAATACATTATTGGAGGATGGCGAACTGATCCAACCATTTTGGAGAGCAATCTAGAATTATGCCCAAAGAGTTATTAAACTGTCTATACCCTTTGACTTAACAATACCACTACTAGGTCTATTTTCAAAGATGGTTAGGGAAACAGGAAAAGAACTTATATATTTTAAAATATTTATAACAACTCTCTTTGTGGTGGCAAAGAAATGGAAATTGAGGGGATGCCTGTTGATTGGGGAATGGATGAACAAGTTGTGATATATGATCACGATAGAATACTATTGTGCTATAAGAAATGAGCTTGATGATCTTAGAAAAACATGAATAGACATGCACTATATAATGAAGAGAAAACCAAGCAGAACCAAGAGAACATTGTAGACAATAACAGCAATATTGTTTTAAGGACAACTTCGAGTGAAAAAGTCATTTTGACTATTATAAATACCCAAATTAGCTACAAAGGACATGTGAAGGAAGATATTGTCTGCATCCAAAGAAAGAACTGATAAATAGAAGTATGAATAGAATGATTTTGCATGTACATATGTGTGTATCTATATGTATATATTCATCCACACATAACACACATATTTGTGTCTAATGGTAGCCATCTCTATGGTGGAGGAGAGGGAAGAGAAAAAAGGAAAAAAAAGAAATTTACATGACAACTTTATTATATATCTAAAAGAAATAGCAGGTTGTACACAACAGATTTGGAGAGAGAGAGAGAGAGAGAGAGAGAGAGAGAGAGAGAGAGAGAGAGAGAGAGAGAGAGAGAGAGAGAGA
>NW_020954737.1:14440136-14543494 GCF_900497805.2 Vombatus ursinus | reverse complement strand
AGAGAGAGAGAGAGAGAGAGAGAGAGAGAGAGAGAGAGAGAGAGAGAAAGAGAGAGAGAGAACAAAGGCACAGAGACAAAAGATAGAGTCTGAAGAACAGAGAAAAGGTCAGCGTAACTGGATAACAGATTGTGAGAGGAAGAGTAATGTTCAGTGAGGTTGGAAAGATAGTTGAAGGCTAGGTTGAAGAAATCTTTAACCGAGAAGTTTGTATTTCATCCTAGAAGCAAGGAGCCACTGGAGTTTATTCAGTAGGGGATCGAAATGGTCAGATCTGGAGCTAAAGAAAATTACTTCACCAGCTGTTTGGAGGATGAATTGGAAAAGGGAGTGATTTGAAGATGGGACATTAATTAGGAAGATTCTTTGATAAATTAGGTGAAAGTAAATGAGGACATGAACTGAGCTGGTAGTTGTATGAGTAGAGAGAAGGGGATCAGATGTGAGAACGTCATGAGGGAAGAAATGATAAGATTTGGCAATTGATCAGATTTGTGGAATGGTGAATGAAGAGTCAAGTTTAACACTGAAGTTATGAACCTGGAAACTAATGATTGTGTTGTCTTCAACAGAAATAGGGAAGTTT
This sequence comes from Vombatus ursinus, assembly GCF_900497805.2. Lineage (NCBI taxonomy): Eukaryota > Metazoa > Chordata > Mammalia > Diprotodontia > Vombatidae > Vombatus > Vombatus ursinus. Next base: position 14,542,908 of record NW_020954737.1, on the reverse strand, counting down.
GAAAGAAGGATAGGTTTGAGGAGAGAGAAAATGAGTTGGGTTTTGAACTTTTGAGTTTGAGACAGCTCCAGGATGTCTAGTTTAAAATGTCCAATAGACAGTCTGTGATGTGGGACTGAAGCTCAGGGGAGAGACTGGGTCTAGAGATATAGGTCTATGAGTCATCAGCATAAAAATGATAATTAAACCCATGAATCATGATGAGATTGCCAAGGGACAAAGCTTAGAGAGAGAGAAAAAAGGTAACCCAAAATCTTGGGAAACATTCAAGATAAGAGGCATGATTCAGATAATGAGCCAGCAAAGGAGTTGTTGTTAGATTTGAGAACTAGGGAGAGTAGTGTCACAAAAACCCAAAGACAAGAGAGTATTGGGTGTTTGAGAGCCAAATTCTGCAGGATTTGGCAGTTAAGAGATCATAGATAACTTTGGAAATAATAGTTTTAGTTGCATGATGAGATCAAGAGCCATACTGTGAAGGGTTGAGAAGTAAACATGAGAAGAGTGCACAGAGGCATTGAGTGTACACTATTTTCATCACGTGACAATTTAAGGGTCTTCCTCTTCAGACTCATTTGAATTTATTCCTTTTTCTGAATTACACTTCTTAAAGGATATGTAATTCAGTGTTTCAAAGTTATCTGGAGAGTGATCAGTCAGCCTTTCTTATTGTATCTACTACATATGGTATGTGTCCTTGTAGTTCTTTATTCTCTTTTTTTTTAAGTGAACACTCTTGTAGTCTTTTTGTTAAATTTTAAAATGTATTCCTCAGTATTTGGTAGTACTGCATAGAAAGCCTTTCTCCATTGTTCTTCCACTTCATTTTTTTTTTGAAAGATTTTTTTTTTTTTTGGTGAGGCAATTGGGGTTAAGTGACTTGGCCAAAGTCACACAGCTAGTATTATGCGTCGGAGGCTGGATTTGAATTCAAGTCCTCCTGACTCCAAGGCCAGTGCTCTATCCATTGTGCCACCTAGCTGCCCCAAAGATTGGCCTTTTTTTGTTCTGCCACTTCTTACCAGTTTTGAGGTGAGTTTTCTTTCATTAGGAGATCAAAATCTTCTCAAAAGAGTCTTTCAAGGTTTAAGTTTTTACCGTATTCTGGGTCTCAATTACTCTTCCAACAGGAGCACAACATGCAGAGTGCAGAATTATTTTGTGTTCATCTTTTCACCAAGACTACTGTTTGTGTTGTCCTAGAAATGATTCTTAATTGTTCCTTTGAGCTTGTCCTCTCTTTTCTGCTTCATTCTGAAATCAATTAGAAATCAGAGAGAGGTACCAAAAGCCTTGCAGGATACAAATCCCTGCCTTTAGTGTTTCTTATAGACATTGTTGGATTTTGTTATTTAATTCATTCTGCCACTCTCCTCCATTTTATAGGTGACTTCATTCCATTCATTTTCATTATGATGTTTACTTTGTTTTCCCCTCCATCCAATCCAATTAAAATATTTCTTTTTTTTCTCTTCCTCTTTCTTTTCCTACTTCACCCTTTTTATGAAATACCTCTCTTGCTTCTCTGCCTGTCTTAGCCTAGTCCCTCATTCATTATCTTTATTTTTATAAATTTATTGTTAAAAAAGTAAATCTTTGGGGCAGCTAGGTGGAACAGTGGATAGAGCACTGGCCCTGGATTCAGGAGAACCTAAGTTCACATCTGGCCTCAGACACATAGCACTTCCTAGATGTGTGACTCTGGGCAAGTCACTTAACCCCATTGCCTAGCCAAAAAAAAAAAAAAAACCAAAAAGTAAATCTTCCCTTGTCCAGTCCAGATAAGAGTGAAATACATGAGACTTCTCCATCTCTACTCCATCCACTTCTATATTTGAACCATCTTCTACAATGTACCAATTACACAAAAAAAATTATAAATCCCCCTTCTTCTTTTCTCCTTCCCCAAGGTCTTTCTCCCCTCACCCCCCTTTTTTTAAAATAATGAAACATATAGCTTATTTCTCATTTTTCATCCATTAATACTTAGAGATATATTTTCTCCCCCTTTCAGGATGTATGTACCTGATGACCACATAACCCTTTTGAGTTATTCAAACTTCTTTACTCCTTTCAAATTTCCTTTGTATATGTTTTATTTTTATTTCCAAAATCTGTTTATCTCTAGATTTGACATTAAGAATAATTGGATGTCACTGTTTTTAATTAAAAGCATATCTTTTTCATGTAGAATTTTGTACAACTTGGCAGGAAAATGTGCCTTTTTATATATGCATTCCATTCTTACCTCTGCTTCTTAGAATTCCTAACTTCTTTCAAAGCTCAGCTCATTTGTTACCTCAACAATGAATCAACAACTATTTATTAAGCACTTATTATGAGATTTTTCACAATTTCCCTAGATACTAGTACCTCCCTAAAATTATGTTGTATTTACATTGCTTACTTATGTGGGTACAGGTTATTTCCCCTGATACTCTGTAAGATCCTTGTATGTAAGATCTTTTTTTTTTGTCTTTATATTTCCATCACATACTATAGACCCTGGAAATTAGCAGTCACTGTTGATATGTGATATGATATATGATATTGATATATGATTGGTATGGTATCTAATCTTTCCTTTCCTTTCTCATAGTTTCTATGTAGTTCTGTGTGATTCCAACTGGAATTCCATTATGTTATCTATCTGTTCCCAACTACTTGTAATACTTTTTCCTTTGACTTGGAGACTGATTCATGATAACTACATTTCTAGGTTTATTATATTTGGACTTTGTCTCTGCTGATGACCTATGAATTCTATCAAGTTCTATTTTGACTTTGGGTTCCAATAATTCTATATAATTTTCCTTTATGGTGTCTTGGAGTATGATATCCATGTTTTCTATTTTATCATATTCCTCTATGGAACCAGCGGTTCTTTGATTATCTATATCTTGTTTTCCAGGCTTATTTTTTTTCCTGATAGTAGATATTTCATATATTCTAATTTTTCTTTTTAAAAAAATTGTCTTCTAAGAGTCTTATTTTATCCTTGAATTGGTGAGTTCTATTTTCTCCATTCTTTATTCAGTGTTTAAGTTCTTATTTCCTTCTCAAGTTATTTTGTTAGACCTCCAAATTACTCTCAGAGTTATTGTGGCTATTCTACATTTTTTTCTGGAAGTATTACAGAATTGCTTTATTCTCAATGGTTTTTTCCTTCCCCTGAAAATCTCTTACATCAAAATAATTTTTCATTGTATTACAAATTTTCCTTTATTTTGGTTATTTTCTGAGTTATTTAGTTGTACTTTACCCTTCCCTAAGGGGGGGGTGCTACTTTCAGAACTTCCTTTATTGAGAGATGGATGAGTCTGAATAAATGCTGAAGGCAAATTATTTTATAGTTGGCAGGTGATGGGGCGTAGTGAATGTTTGCCCTACCTGCAATTAGTTTCATGTTTTCTTTGGATCAGTAGCCACTGTATCCACCTTTATAAGCCTAGACCCCATGGTAAAGAGTCTGTCATTAGAAGACTGGGCTCTCCCAGATCATTAAAGAGTCCCTGACAGCAATGAATTCTAGTGTGGTTAGTGTGGGCTTTCAGGGCTTATGCCTTCACATCAAGTTAGTTTCAAACATTTTTCCTACTAAGTAGCCATTGTAGCTATGTCTCTGATACAAGAAACCAGTCTGAAGAACTTTCCACATGTACCTTAGGGTAATGATGGTTACTGGAGATGTACTGACTACAATGGAAATCTGGAGTGTTGTTGAGACCATTAGAATTTTGTCCATTTCCCTACCCCTCACTGGTTACTTTTGGACTTTCCTGAACTCAGTAGCCATCATAGTTACCTCTATAAGCAAGGAACCTGTGGTTAAAAGCCCTCCAGGAGAGTGTCGAAAAATTGGGACACTAATGCACTGTTCGTGAAGTTGTGAACTAGTGTAATCATTCTGGAGAGCAATTTAGAACTATACCCAAAGGGTTATAAAACTCCACATACCCTCTGACCCAGCAATACCTCTATTAGTTCTGTATGCCAAACAGATCAAAGAAAAGGAAAAAGGACTTATTTATACAAAAACATTTATAGCAGTTCTTCTTGTGGTGGTGAAGAATTGGAAATTTAGAGGATGCCCATTAATTGAGGAATAGCTAAACAAGTTGCAATTTATGATTTTGATGGAATACTATTGTACTATGAGAAATGATGAAGGGGATGGTTTAAAAAAATTTGGGAAGACTAATATGAATTGATGTAAAGTGAAGTGTGCAGAACCAGGAGAACATGGTACACAATAACAGCAATATTCTAAAGATGATCAACTATGAAAAAACTTATCTACTCAATGCAAAACAACAATCCAAGATAATTCCAAAGAACCCATGATGAAAAAATGCTATCCACCTTCAGAGAAAGAACTGATGGAGTCTGAATGCAGATTGAAACATATTTTTTTAACTTTCATTATTTTTCTTGATTTTGGTCTGTGTTTTCTTTTGCAACATTGTTAACATGGAATTTGTTTTGCATGACTTCACATGTATAATCAATATCAAACTGTTTGCCTTGTCAAGGAGACAGGAGTGAAGGAGGGAGAGAATTTGGAACTCAGAATTTTTTAAAAAAATGAATGTTAAGGGGCAGCTAGGTGGTGCAGTGGATAGAGCACCAGCCCTGGATTCATGTGGACCTGAGTTCAAATCCAGTCTCAGACATATAACACTTACTAGCTGTGTGACCTTGGGCAAGTCACTTAAACCCATTGCTTGGCCAAAAAAAAATGAATGTTAAAATTTTTTTACTTGTAATTCAGAAATATTTATCAAAATAAATAAAAATATGTTATTTATTTTTAAAAGTGACCATTAAAATTCTTCAGTGGGATCTTGTGTAGTTGTGGGGACTCCAGTGGTTAAGGAGGTTCTTTTGTCATTTTTGCCAGTAGTTTGTTTCAAGCTGTTTTAAGCAAGGTCCCTATGGAAGGGCCAAAGTGGAGAATAGAATTTAGGGACCAAGAGCACAGCTTTTCCAACTTGATTTTCTTTGAATTTTCTCTGGGAAAGTTACTATGACAGAATGTGGTACTTAATAAATGGTGATTGATTGTTGCTCTTTTTATTAATTTGGGACTTTTCATACAGTTGAAATAGAAGTGAAGAGAACCTTTTGGTCATCTGGGACCCAGAATCTAACATGCTATATATTCCTTCCCATACAACTTTCATCATTTACTCATAATTCTCTGAATTTGTTAGCAAGGTAGCAGTGCAGACATAGAAACCTGACTCAGTGGCCACAAGAGGGAGCCAGTACTTCAATGTTAAAAATGCAATACAATACCAATCTAAATTTGAAATCTTTTGTTAAGGAAGTCCTAAGTCAAAGAACTGTTTTTAGACACTATTGAGATAATTTACACATATTTAGTTTTGAATCATTCTTTATATTTCCTCTTATGATTTCTATCTGGCTTACAAAAATATTTCTACTTTGTCATATTTCTGTATTTTCTATGTGACAAGTCTCTTACGCTCTCCTCAGTTTTGTCATCTATAAAATGAGAAAGTTTGACTAGATGATCTCTAAAATCTCTCTAGTTTTAAAATTCTGTGATTCTCATGTCTACTCCTCTGCTTAGTCTTCTACTTTCCTGGACTGCTAAAAAAGAAATGAAAAAACTCAGAGGAGTCAATAAAAAATGAAAAAAATTATAAGAAGCTCTAAGTGGTAAAGGTATTTTAGAAGCTCATCAGGTCTTTTTCCTTTGCTGTTGATTTTCCAATCTAGTGTGACTGGAATTTTGCCAAGAATGCCAATATTTGGGAGTGCTTCCTCCTTATGATAGACTGCTGGATTGTTACTATGTGTACTATGTGACATAACTGTGTGACTATCTCTGCTCCCTTTATGGGCTTTGGGTTGTCACCACCAAGGTCCCATTGGTATTGTGTATCCCACTTATAGAGTTGCCTGTCCTCCCTGCTCCATCTCCGTGCCATACTGCCTCTCTCCTCCTGCCCCTCCTGCCTGGGTATTGGAGACAGAAGGGTCAGGGGTTGTCTGTCATGCCAAGGGAGTATTGACTCAGCATGGGTAGGTGGCCTGTCCCCTCTTGTTCTTACTGGGGATGAGTACCTGTATCACAGTTTTCACAGGAGATACCTGGAATCAGCACTGAAATAATATTTCAAGACTTTTCTGCATTCAGGTGGCATAGTGGACAGGGCATTAGAAAGTGTCTCTATCCTGGAGTCAGGAAGATCTGAGTTCAGATTTGACCCCAGACATTGACCAGCTATGTGATGCTGGACAACTCACCATCTGTCTGCCTCAGTTTTATCAACTGTAAGATGGGAATAATAATAGTACTTACTTCCCAAGTGAAGATCAAAAGGGATAATATTTGTAAAATGCTTAGCACAGTCCTGGCACATACTAGGTGTGGTAATGAAAAGATGGTTGGCCTAAGCATCCTTCTGAAATGGAGGAAAGGTCCCAGGGGCAGAAGGTACTGATAAGGTGTAAACATCAAGGCTGATGTGATCTTGCATGATCAAGAGGTTCCTGGTGGCACGATGGAGCCCAAAAGAATGCAGCTGGGTGGGAAATGACATGAGAGATCTCTCCTGTTTCAGAGACAGGAAAGTTTCTTTAGACTGCAGGGGTTCTTAACCATATTCGTGAGTCATGGACCCCTTTGGCAATCTGGTGAAACCTAAACACACCTTCTGAGAGTAATGCTTTTAAATGCTGTCAGGAACGGACCTAATAGGTGTCACTTGTTAGTTTAGGTTCAGTGTTGGGATGAAATGAGGTACCTGTAGGTCATTTGACAGTTAACAAAGTTTATTTAGCCATTGAGTAGAAAGGATATTCAATGAAGATACTCCAGGACTTAGCTTGAGTAGACAGGGGAGGGGGAGCCTTCTTCTCCATGTAGAAACGAACCTGGTCAGCAGGGCACAATGTGGTAACTCAAGTGGCCTCAGGACATCTGCCAAATTTGAAGAACCCTGTGAATAGCCCTGTTTCCTGCCCTTTAGTGCCCAGAAAACCACATCAATGTGGTCAAAGGCTGCAAGGAGCCGTTGTTGAAGGAGGCACAGTTTGAGTCTTGGGCTGTAGGCCAATCACTTCTTGTGGCAGCTTTCTTGCCTTTCAGGGAAAAACTAACCTAATCTACCTTATGGGGGGAGGAACCCTAGTGGATAATGATGCTATCACAAATGTACAAAAGAAAATACATAGGCTTACAAAGGAAACTGGTCAAATTAAAATACAATTGTTATTTTTTAAATAGGTTTCTGGTCTCTAGGATAAGAACTCCTGCTTAGCCCCTGGAAGAAGAGTCACAGCAAGTTTAACTTAGAAAAGAGTATCCTCATATGTTAAGACTCCTATGGGAGTAGTTAACAAACCATAATTATTAATAGTGATGTTGGGCATCTAGGAGGTGCAGTGCATAGAGCACTGGCCCTAGATTCAGGAGGACCTGAGTTCAAATCCAGCCTCACACATATAACACTCACTAGCTGTGTGACCCTGGGCAAGTCACTTAAACCCCATTGCCTAAACCAAAAAAAGAAAAAAAATAGTGATGGCTAACCCTATGTATATAGCCCTTTTAAGGGTCACAAAGCTCATTATATATATCTTCTCACTTGATCCTCACAACAAACTCAAGAAGTAGATGCTATTATTAATCTAATTTTACAGATGAGGGAAAATCTGAAGCTGAGGAAAGTTCTAACTTAGCTAAAATCACGCAGTTTATGAGCGTCCGAGTTAGGATTTGAACTTAGTTCTTCCTGACTCCACATCTGTCACTTTAGCCATTCACCCATTGACTCCTATGGCAACCTGTCTTTCTAAGAGAGTAACTTCAGGGATACTTATAAACAGGAAGGGAAAGGACAGGGAGCGGAGGGGAGGGGAGGGACATTAGGGGTGATTCATAGAGGAAGAAAACCTTAAAGATATTAGCTAGCAGGAATTAGTGGGCACAATTTACTGGGGGCTGGTATGGTCCCTAAATGAAGATGTCACGATAATGATCAGAAATCACTGTGGGACTTTGAAATGCTACAAAGATCTGGAAGTATTGCAAGGGTTAATAAAGGTCATAATCTCTTCTTGGGTCATCCTTTATCCTTTAGGATAAAGGGACATGTCATAGAGTAAATTTCAAATGGTAATATAATATAAATGAAAAAGGCCACATCATCAAAAACATCAGAGGAGAACATAGATTTAGAGTTGGAAGATACTTCAGATGCCATCTAATCCAATCCCCATATTTAGAGATGAGGAAAGTGAGACCCAGAAGGATGAAGAAACTTGCCCAAGGTCATATAGGAGGGCTGTCAACCCAGGTCCTCTGACTCCAAATTTAATGATCATTCATTCTAAAGTACCACATTGCTTACTATGTCAGTCCTCTTTATTTATGTGCCCTTTGGAGAACGGTAGAGGTTGTTCCGGTTAAAGTCCCACTGGCCAGAGAGAAATAGGAATAAAGTCTGTGAAATCTTGGATGGGGATTCAGGTTGTTGACAGAAAGACTCTTTAAGTAATCCTCACATTCCCAGTGAGAAGTTTGATTCCAGAAAGAGAGCTAAATTCATGTAAAGATGGTGAAGTCCTCTACATCTCTATCTCCATTTCTTTCAAAATTGTGAATTAGCTTTGACTTCTCTCTGTCACTTCTCCACATATGATTAATTGCCAAATCCTGTTGATGCTACAGTCTGAAACCATTCACATTCATCTCTGCCTTTCCATTCCCCTGCCATGATGCTGTGACCCCACTTCAGATTATCCTTTCTTATTGCCTAAACTATGGTAAAAATCCCTCTAACTATTCTCCCCACCTCCATGCTCTCCCTATCTACAATCTATTCTTTACAGTGATGCCCAGGGATTCTTTCAAGTACATAGGTCCAATTACATCAATCCCCTTCCAGAATGGATGAATGAATGAAAAAACATTTGTTAAAGGGGTAAGGGAACTAGCATTTATTAAGTGCCTACTATGTGCCAGATACTGTGCTAAGCATTTTACAAATATTATTTCATTTGATCCTTAAAATAATCCTCTGAAGTGGGTGCTATTATTATCTCCATTTTACAGTTGAGGAAACTGAGATAGACAAGATAGTTAAGTGACTTGTCCAGGATCATATAGCTAATAAGTTTCTGAGGCCAGATTTGAAGTTGGATCTTCTTAACTCTAGACCTAAGCTGTATCCACTGTGCTGCAGTAAGTTTAAAGCACTTTCAATATACAAAGCACTGTGCTAAGCATTAGAGATACACACACGCACACACACACACACACAATATGGCAAGGCAATGTCTGTTTATAAGTGGCCCATTCTAATGGGGGATACAATACACGTAGGGGGTTCCAACTGCAGGTCAGATGGAGAAGCCCCCATGGTCCTTAAGGCAAAGTTGCAAAGAAAATGGTAATGTATCTTCTTTAATGCTATTTTCGTTGATTAAAAACCATAGGCAACTAGGTGGTGTAGTGGGTAGAGCACTGGCCTGGGAGTCAGGAGGACCTGAGTTCAAATATGACCTCAGACCCAGAGCACTCACTAGCTATGTGACTCTGAGCAAGTCACTTCACCCCAATTGCCTCACCACCAAAAAAGAAAGAAAGAAAATATTTAACTGGCTAATGTGATAGATCTTCAATAAACCTTGTCTTTGGCTGAAAAAAAAAACATATACATTTCTAATGTTGAACCGCTTGATAGGACTTTTATGGCAAGATCTTTCTCTTCTAGGTCTCCCTCTTGAAATTTTCCTAGGGCATTTTGTTAGGTAGTATGTGACTATAGAGGAGAAGATCTTTGGATATGAGGAGGTTGTGGTGGAGGAGTTTGGGCTAAATGGCCTTTAAAGTCTTTTTCAACTCCATGTAGCTAGGGCCCAAGTCATCAGTTTTCATATTGAAGTCATCAAATATAATGGCAGGGCATCGAGTAGAGAAAAACCCTGTAAGGTGATGAAATTACTGTGTGAGTTTAGAGAATAATCTGGAGATTGGTATAAAACATCAACCAAGAAGGGGAGAGCCTGATATAAAAAGAGAATAAATGGAAGGAAGATTATTGAGGACTGTTTTTCATTTTGTCTTTATATCCCCAATACCTAACACAGTTCTTTGCACACAATTGTTGCTTAATAAATGATTTTTGGAATGGATTCATTGGTGTTGAGGAATGGTTTCAACTAAACCATTCAACTAAACTGGACTATTTGTAATTTCCTTACCTAATCCTGCCCTCTCTTCAACACAGTGCCTTTAAGAGGCAGCATTGTGTTGTAGCTAGAGCTCATACCAAGTCAGGAAAACCCAGGTTCAAATCCTTCTTCCTATACTTACTATCTATATGATTCCGGGTAAATTATAACCCTTTCTAGTCTCAGATTCTTTATCTGTAAGATGGCTATGATAATGTCATTTTTTCCAGGGCTATTGGGAAGATCAAATGAAATAATATTTATGAAGTGTTTTTCACACCTTAAAATATGATACAAATGTTAGGTATGATCATTTGTCTATGCCACCCCTTGTGACTGGATGGTCGTTATCAATATCTTCACTGGTTGAAATCCATTACTTTCTTCAAGACTCAACCCAGGAAACAGCTCCTACGTAAAGCTAGCCCTGACTCCCAGAAATAAGTGTCCACTTGTAGGTACGTTATAGAAGGACTTCTCATTAAAGCATGAGTTGGATTAAAAAGTCTTTGTAGTCCCTTCCTGTTCTAGATTCTGCAGAATCTTGAATCTCTCATAACATTTGCATTGGATCTTTGTTATGCATTTGTCATATTTTAACCTGCATTATAGTTGTCTGAGCACGTCTTATGCCGAAATGAAATTTCAAAGTCCTTAATGACAGGTACCATCTTATCTAATACTGGTTTTTCCCCTGGTGCCTAACATGGTATATTGCCCATATTAAGTTCTTCCAAAATATTTGTTGAGTTTGGTTTACTTGAATTGAATTTAAAAGCTATGTTCAACCTTCCTAGAACCAAGGGAGCTCAACAGTAATTAAATTCATAAGCAAATGCAAAGGGAAGTCTAATTCTATATATCCCAGGTCAGAGTATGAATATGAACTCATCTTTTACATGCTGGTTGGCCACTTGGTCTCATGAGCTGTGTTAGAGAAGGGTGTTTTGATTCTTGGTGAATCAGTCATTTCCTTTAAGACTCAGTTCTATCATCACATTCTACACAAAGCTTTTCCTAATGCCCCCAGTTGTAGTGGAACCCTTCCTAAATGCCTTATTTTTACCTTGTTTCTAACTACCTAGTATTTATTTTGTATTTATTCTATATATATTTGTTCCATTTATACACATATATACATATATCCCTTTATATATATATACATACATGTATAAATGGAATACATACATATATGTGTGTTATTATGTATATACATATATAAGTTGTTTCCCTTAATAAAATGTAATAAAATGTAAGCTTCCTAAGAGGAGGAGTTGTTTCATTTTTGTCTTTGTATTCCCAGTGCCTAGCACTGAATCTGGTAAAAAATAGCCACTTAATGAATACTTGTTGGTTGATTGATTGAATCTTGGTTGAGGATGGGAAAGATAGAATATGAAGAAACAGAAGGGTTTAAGAGGTACAATGGGTTGAGAAAAGATAGAGTACCCAGAATGAGCTGAATGAGGTCATGAACCTGTTGGAAAAACATTGAAAACAAGCCAGAAGAAGAGAAAAAAGAAGACAAGAATAAACCAGGATTTGTTCATTAAGGTGGAAAACTCAGTGTTCAAAGAGGAAGATGAATCACAACATATTTTTAGGAAGAGCCTAGGGGGCATTGGCTAAGGTGATGACTGAAAGGAAGGGAACTAGAAGCCCAAGTAGGAATGGTTCTGGGCCCTCTGATGACCTGAGGAACTGAGAGAGAGAGAAAAAATGAGAAGGAGGTGGAGTGAGGGAGAAGGGAAGAGGGAAGAGGAAAAGGGAAGGAGAAAAGGAGAGTGAGAAGGAGAGAGAGATGGATAAGAAGCAGAAGGGGAAAAAGACAAGGGAGAGAAAGAGGAAGAAGGACAGGAAGAGAAGAAGAGAAAAGGAGAGGGAAGGAGAGGAAAAGGAAGTGGAAAGAAGACAAGGGAAGGGAAGAGGAAAGGAAGGAGAGAAAGAAGGATGGAGAGGGGGAGAAAGAGGGGGAAGAGAAGGGAAAGGGAGAGGGAAGAAGAAAGAAGGGAGGGAGAAAGGAAAGAAGAGAGAAAGAGAGGAGAGGAACCAGGAGAAGGAGAGAAAGAAAACTCACTATCAATCCAAGGGGAGAAGGAGGCTACATTCTATAGAAATTACAATGCCAATAGTGAGAACTGGGAGATTATTTACAACTTTTGTTTTAGAGTCAAACATTTGTGATACACCTCAGCTATATTTTTTACCCCATGATTTGCTTACAGTGTAGTAAAAAATTAATTGCGCTCATAAATGTACTCAGAAGTATCAGCAGAAGTATGATCAGGGACTTGTAGACTGTAAATGTTGAAAGTGGAAAGCTACCCAAGGTAGGTGCCATTGTACATTTGGGAAGAGAGGAGTCTTCAGATTGAAGAATGCCTGGAGAATGCTGTTTCATTATGGGCTTGATTCCAGATAATGAAAGTCTGAGTCCTTTTTTTCTTTTCTTCCTCCTTTTCCATATGTCTGAATATCATCCAAGTAGTGACACTTTGCCTGTGGTAGAAGTCAATACTTGTTTATTTTGACCATAAACAGCTACTGTCAGAACTGGGATCTGAATCTAGGTCTATAATGAGCATATTCATCAAGTGAAATTCAGTATAGAATATAATCAAACATCGCAATTTTTGCCAAAGACCAGGGATTTAAAACTTTTAAAGTATAGTGACACTTTTTTGGTGACACTTTTTTAGTGGCAGTCATAAAAAGAGAAAAGGACCTACATGTACAAAAATATTTATGGCATCTCTTTTTGTGGTGCCAAAGAATTGGAAATTGAGGGGATGCCCATCAATTGGGGAATGGCTAAACAAGTTGTGGTATATAAATGTAAAGGAATACTATTATTTTATAAGGAATGATGAGCAGGTGGATTTCAGAAAAACCTGGAAAGACTTACATGAACTAATGCTAAGTGAAATGAGCAGAACCAGGAGAACATCACACACAGTAACACACAGCAACCGTGCATGTAGTATTTTACATTGCTTTTTACATTTTATGATTATTATTTCATTTGATCCTCATAACAACCCTAGGATAAAGGTTTTCTTATTAATACAATGATTCAGAACAATTCCAAAAAACTCATGATAGAAAATGCTAACCACATCCAGAGAAAGAACAATGGAGTCTGAATACAGATCGAAGCACACTCTTTTCACTCTTCATTTTTTTGTTTTTTTTTCTTGTGGTTTTTTCATTTTGTTCTGATTCTTATTTTACAACATGATTAATGTGGAAATATGTTTAACATGATTGCGCGTGTATAACATATCAAATTGCTTGATGTATTGGGGTAGGGAGGGAGAGAGAAAAATTTGGACTAAAAATTTTTAAAAATGAATGTTGAAAACTATCTTTACATGTAATTGGGGAAAAATAAAATACTATTAGGGAGAAAACAATTTTGTGGATCCTCATATGATAGCAATTATACTGTAAATATCTCTTAATTGAGAAAATACAAATCTACAAAATGCTACTATGAATCTATCAGTGTTTTAAAATGAATTTGTATTTTATTTATCACAACAGCATCTGTATACTTTTTAAAAACAAATACTTGTATGTAATGAAAAAGCAGGACTAAAAGAACAGTTTATAGAATAAAGACAAAAATGTAAATGAAAATGACACTAAAAAGACAATTGAATTCAGATTAATATAATGACCAGTCTTGATTCCAGAGGACTGATGATGAACATATTTCCCTCTTCATATTTGTCACTTCTAGCACAATGGCATTCTATCACATTATGCCACAATTAATTCAAATGTTCCCCATTTTATTTTAAGTTGCTGCCACAAAGAGGACCAAAAAAAAATCTCATGGTACTTTTTTCAAGAGAATTCCTTGCATAATTCAGGAGTGAGACAATCTGTTTTGTCATATAGGGAAGAGGGAAGGGAAGAGAAGGGAATAAGTTTGTATATAGCACCTTTGATGTGTTAGGGACTGTGCCAAGTAATTTACAAATATTATCTCATTTAATCTTCACAATAACTCTGTGAACTAGGTGTTGTTGTCCTTGTTTTATAGTTGAGGAAATCGGTAGACCAGGCCTGGAGTCAGGAAGATCTCATTTAAATCCAGCCTCAGATACTTATTAGCTGGGTGACCCTGGGTGACCCTGGGCAATTCACTTAACCTCTGAACTTGAGAAAAAACCAGCAAACCACTCCAGTATCTTTGCTAAGAAAACCCCAAATGGGGTCACTAAAAATCAGACACAACTGAACAACAACATAGTTCTTCTTAATTGTCCCCTCCCCCCATTTTATTATTTGTGTTATGTGTATATATATATATATGTATACATATGTATGTATGTATGTATGTATTATTTGCGCCAGATCTGGATTCAAGAAGATTTACCTTCATGAGCTCAAATCTGGCCTCAGACACTTACTAGCTGTGTAACCCTGGACAAATCACTTAACCTCTGTTTGCCTCAGTTTCCTCACTTGTAAAAATTGGGATAATAATAGCACCTACCTCCTAGGATTGTTATGAGGATCAAATGAAATAATAATTATAAAATGTAAAAAATAATGTAAAATACTACATGCACAATGCATGGCATATAGTAAGTACTATGTAAATGTTAACTATAATAATAAAAATAATAATTATTATTAATCAGAAGTTAGATGGAATACTCAGGGTCACACTGCTAGTGGGTGAGGTTAGATTTGAACTCAGGTCTTCCTGATTCCAGGCCCAGTGCTTTAATCCACTGAGCCATCTTGCTACCATATAGGTGTGGGGTATGGGAAAATCTATAAATATTTCCATGGTAAAATGAAGAAAGGATGTTTATTTTATATTACAATAAAAACGGCAGCTTTCAATCCTTTTGAATTTAGTTGTAACTACCTACCACTCATAAAGTTTCTTTTTTGTCTCTTCCTACTTCACCTTTCTTGACCACACTCCCAGGTATGCTTATTCCCCCCATCTCATCTACTCAATCCACTTTCCCATTTGGCTTTTCTCCTTTGTAAATAAAGTTCTATCATAGGATCTTGGTCTTTTAAGTGTTTTTTTTTTTAACATGAAATAAGGTTGTATGTTAGTGAGACATGGGTTATAACCAATCTTTGAAGAATTCAAAGTAAATATCACACAAAGGCAAACGGAGAGGTACATTTTGATTTTTGTTTTTGTTTTTTTTAGGCAATTGGGGTTAAGAGATTTGCCCAGGGTCACACAGCTAGTAAGTGTCAAGTGTTTGGTCTGAGGCCGGATTTGAACTTAGGTCCTCCTGACTGCAGGGCTGGTGCTGTAACCACTGTGCCACCTAGCTGCCCTGACAGGTACATTTTGAATGCAAGCAGTCTGCAACATATAACCAATGAGAGACTCTGAAGAAGAATAGGAGTAAATGGTGTCATTATGGAATTGTTTGATAGAAGAGGAAGATAGCCTGGTCCCATGCTGAGGATGAGGGAATGACATATGGACAGGCACAGAGCTATACAGATACACTTGTGATATAATTAGAAAACAAGAAAAAATTCCCTCTGGAGCCTCTGTGTCAAACTTATGGAAGACCATGGACAAGTGTTGTACCAGACTGGCACATATAGATGGACTGCAATCTATAACAGTAGAGGGAACTTCCAAATCAGGAAGATCACGTAATTTGAGTATGTCACATTTTGATCACACATTTCCATCCTCTAATTATTGCTAGATTTAATTCCTCCAATTGCAATTTAAAGTTGTGTGATAGTTTTCCAAACTGTATCTTTCATACAACTTAGGGTTCTATCATACTTCTAAGTTGGGAGTTCTTAACTTTTTGGTGTCGTGGCCCCCTCTGTGGTCTGGCAAGGCCTATGGATCTCTTCTAAGAAAAATATTTTAAATGCATAAAATATAATGCATAGGATTGCAAAGAACAGCAATTTTACTGAAATACAATTATCAAAAATTTTAGGAAAAAAAAAACAAGGTTATCAATCCTGGATTTAAGAACCTCTGTCATCTAAATCACTGTGAACACTTTGCTTATCCCCATTCTGGCTTGTTCCACACTCCTTCCCCTTCCCCCTGGACCAAGGATGCCTTTGACACTGAAAATACCTGGCATGTCAATGATTTAAGTTTTTCTTTCAAAAATTTCAGTGTTATGGTCGTGTCTATGAGTATCTGCTAAATGGAAAGTTTCAGAAGCCTGTGGATAGAGAGAAAGGAGAATTTCTCCTGGATAAAGACATTACATGGAGGTTGTAAAATCCTTCACTAATGATAGCTGTCACCTAATCCAATGAGGAGGATTCTTCAATCAGTACTCCTCTTTGAAGCTAATTCAACCTACAATTGTGTAAGCAGTCCTGAGGGAAAGACATAATCTGTATAGTCTCAAAATTGAGATACTAACTCCCCAAATCCTCCTGGGGGAGGGGCAGAGAGGTTTCTAGAAATTGCCAAGAAGAAGATAGCTGCAATTAAAGAAGGCTTTCTCCCAAAGCTCTGGAGTATATTTATCTGCAAGCTAATGTTACGGTTGATATGTCATTTTTGCCAAGTTTCATAACCACTGGGCCTTCTTTTCCTTCATGGGCCCATGACAGAGTGTGCAGATTGTTCAAGAAAAGAATTTATTCCTCTCTTCTTTCTTTCTGGATGAGGGAAGAATAGCCAGTAGGTGAATAACCATTAGGTTCATTAAGTTAGCAACATTTCAAAAGCATTTCGTTGACCTATCAAAGGCCAGCTGAATTTCTCTCCTCTAGCAAAGACTTTAGGCTTTTTATTCTCCAAGGGGCAGAAGGAGATGGGTGGCTAGGGGAAAGAAAGGGGAGTAATGCCCAACTGGACAATGAGAAGCATTGACAAAGTACTCACATTTATTGGCTGATCGTCCGCATCAGTCATTCATTCACAAGCACAAGGTCTAAATTGCAGAACCAATTAACAGCACTAATAGCCCTTGCCTGAATTAATCTTTGAGACAAAAGGGAGGAGAAGTGGAAGTGCTATTAGCAAATCAAGCTGTACCATCCCTGCTTTATTGCAGGAATCTAAGTGTCTGTATTTGGCTATTGTACACTGACTGCAATTACAGCCCTCATTTAAAAATGATTAAGTGGTTATAATTATTTTTCAATTAAAACTTATATCTTCCATTTATGCAACATTTCAGACTTCAATTAAACTTCTTTGAAAAAGTGCCACTGAACCAAAAAAGATTCCTGCTTCCTATTTAACCATGAAACTCCAAGTAATAGCCAGATAGAGCTTTTATTTCAGTCTTTGAGAATTAATTCCTTTGAAATTTGCACACCATGATCAGGATTATCAGTCCAATCATTTGCAGTACTTGATGGAAATGACCATCACTGAAAATGTACAGTTGGACAGTTCCTGGCAATTCCTTTGTAAGGTAAAGTAACTTTATGAGACTGAAGCCAATATAGTCATGGGTTCACGATATAGGTAAAAATACCAGATACTGAAGTGAAACTAGTGCTTCTAGCAGAGCTGTCTCCCAAGGCTTGATTTATTTCGCGGTTCATAAAAATAATAATACATCAGGATGGCACTTTAATGTTTGCAAGGCATTTTACATATTTTCTCTCATTTGATGCTTACAAAAATCCTAAATGGAAACCAAGACTCAGGGTCACAGTCTATCCTCTCCATGCATGATTCTTAGAATCAGCATTTTGAGGACTTTAAGAGACCGTAAAGACTATCTTCAGGTGTCACCTCCTTCAATAGGCCTTTTCAGATCCTCCCAGTTGTTAGGAATCTCTCTCCTGAACCACTGTGTAAATATTTTGTATTTACTTATCTTTGAACACTTTGTTTTCCCCTAGTAGATTGTAAACTCCTTGAGGATGTGGACTATCTAATCAAAGGATCATCAGTCAGTCAATAAACATTTGTTAAGTGCCTACTATGTGCCAGGCACTGGGCTAAGCACAGAAAATACAAAAAGGGGCAAAGACAGGCCTTACTATCAAGTAGCTAACAATCTAATGGAAGGATACAGCATGAAAATTACTGTTTACAAATTAGATATAGGCAGGATAAACTGGAGAGAATCGACAGAGTGATGGTACTATCATTAAGGAGGACCAGAAACAGTTTCTTGTAGAAGATAGGATTTTAGCTGAGACTTGAAGGAAGCCAGGGAAGCCAGGAAGTAGAAATGAGGAGGGAGAATTCCAGGTATGGAGGACAGCCAGAGAAAATGCCTGACGTCAGGAGATGGAGTATGCTGTGCCTGAAACAGCAAGAAGGCCAGTATGGCTAGATCAGTAGAATACATGGAGAAGGGGATTGGGGAATAAAGTGTAAGAAGACTAGAAAGGTAGGAAGGGGCTAGATTGTAAAGGGCATTGAATGCCAAACAAAGGATTTTATATTTAATCCTGGAGGTAATAGGGAGCCACTGAAGTTTATTGAATGAAGAGTGGGAGAGATATAGTCAGATCTGCCCATTAGGAAGATTGATTTGACAGCTGAATGGACTGGAATGGGAAGAGATTCAGGAAGGGAAACCAACCAGCAGTCTATTGCAATAATGCAGACATGAGGTGATTAAGGCCTGCACTAGGGTGATGGCAGTGTCGGAGGAGAGGCGGAAGTATATGCAAGAGATAAGGTAAAATTTGCAGAACTTGGCAACAGGTTATGTGTGTGGAATAAGAGAAAGAGAGTAAGTAGACAAGGATGACACTTAGGTTGTGAGCCTGGATGACTGTGAGGATAGTGATGACTTCCACAATAATAAGGAAATTAAGAAGAGTTGAGAACTTCAGGGGGAGAAAGAGATAATGAGTTTATAGCTTTGGATGTATTGAATTTAAGATGTCCAGTAGGAGATTCAGTTCAAGATGTCCTATAGGCACTTGGAGATGGAAGTCTGGAGGTTGGAAAAGAAATTAAAGGTGGCTAAGTAGACCCAAGAATTGCCAGTATAGAGATGATAATTGAATCCATGGAAGTTGATGAGATCACAAAGTGAAATGGTATAGGAGAAGAGAGAAGGGTTCTGGGGGACACTTACTTTTAGTGGACATGACCTGGACAAAGGTTCAATAGAGGAGAATGAAGAATGATTAGATTGGTAGGAGAGCTAGGATAGAGTCATGTCATGAAAACCTAGAGAAAAGAGAGTATCATGGAGAAGAGGGTGATCTGACAGTATCAAAGGCTGCAGAGAGGTCAAGAAGAATGAGGATTGAAAAAAACCCATTATATTGGCTAGTTCAGAGACGGTTGGTAACTTTGGAAAGAGCAATTGCAGTCTATTTGGAAAGGTTGGAAAGTCATAATGTAGAGACTTAAGAAGATAGTGAGAGATGATTTTATCAAGGAGTTTAGCCACAAAATGAAGAAGAGATATAAGGCAATATCTAGTGGGGATAAATAGATCTAGTGAAGGTTTTTTTTTTTGAGGATGGGGGAGATGAGTATATTTTGGCAGTAGAAAAGCAACAAGTAAATAGGCAGAGACTGAAGATAAGTGAGAGAGTATGGATTATAGAGGCTGCTGGAGCAGATGGGATAGGATCACTTGTACATGTAGAGGGGCTTGTGTTGGCAAGAAAAAGGATCACCTCTTCATTAAAGAGAGAGGTAAGAGAGGATAGGGAAGAAGGCATCTGGATGATGTAAGACAAGAAGTAGATGGAAAGAAGGTGATCTTGACAAATGGCCCCATGTTGTCAGTGAAGTATGAGGCAAGGTTCTCAGCTAAGAGAAGAGAGGAAGGGAGAGCCATGGGAAGTTTGGGGGAGAGATGAAAAGGTTTGGAAAAGTTGTGGTGAGTGGGATGATGAATTGATTAGAGGGAAGTAAAAGGACTGCCTTATGGCAGTAAGTACCCTGTTGATATTATGTTACATAAATTTGTAACAGGCCCTGTCATACAGTTTCAGGATCTTCAGCTTTGTTCATCAGCACGTGAATAGGAGAAAAGGCAATGGATGGTGAGAGTGATCCAACGCTGATGCTTCACAGAGCAAGATTGGTAATGGGATAAGAGAACAAGGGACTGGAGAGAAGAGAACACTGCACAGCTGGATTAATTTACCAAGGAGTCAACAAGGGAAAGGGAAGAGAGTCTAACTAGTGTAAAGGCAATGGCCTGGGAAAAAGATGAAGGAGGTTATGATGAGGACAAAGAACAGGGTTTGTGATTCCAAGGCAGAGGAAGAGGTAGAATGGCAAAATATTATGATCAGATAAAGGAATTTCAGAGTTCATGAACATGGAAGTGGTGCATTTGTAGGTAATGGCAAGATTAAAAGTATTATCATTTTTATATGTGGCTGAGATGGGTGGAAAAATAGGTCATGTGAAATGAGTAAATTGAGGAATTCTGAGATTAGGGCATTTAAGGGAGTTTAGAGATCTCTATCTGTTGAAATCCCCTAGCATGAAGATGAGAATTAAGGAAGAAAGCCAGACACTCAACTCACTGAGGAAAGACTGTGAGTATCCTGGAGTCCAGTAGACAATAGAATTTTGATTGGGTGAGATATATGAATTTACTGAACCTCAAATGAGAAGAGGTTACTGGATAGTTGTGGTAGAGGAAGAACTTGGAAGTAGCAATGAGGTACAAGGAGTATTCCACTTCCCCCACTTTGACCAGTAAGTCAGGAAGAATGAGTAAAAGTGCAATTAGTGTTGGAAAGGTTGACCAGGAAAGCTATGTTATTAGGAGGGAACCTGGTCTTAAGTGAGAGTCAGAAGACAGAAAGGGTGGGAAAGGAAAAGATTTAAAAAACAAATTTGGTACTTATAGAGTAGGCATTACAGAGGGCACAGTAGAAGGGATGGGTAGCCTTAAAGTGGGATATTAGGGGTGGGTTTCTGTTAAGGTGAAAGGCAATAAACTTTTAGGCAGTGGGGACAAAGAATGTGATTTAAATGATGATATCTAGGAGCTCGGAATCATTAAGATGGGGATGATATGGTGGAATCATTGTTTTCATCATTAAGGAATGAGTTCCTGTAACTTATCAACCTCTCTAAGGGTTTAGCCTCGGATTAGATTTCTTTTAGAGACTTAGGCAGCTCAGGTGAGGGGACCACTGTTGGGGAGCTGAAGGAATTGTGCTTCTCCCCTTACCTTAGAGGCATAAGACTGTTGTATGATGGAGTGGTGTTTCTACACTACCCTAGGAAAGCAAGAGACTAGGCATAAGACCAGATTTAGAATTGGGAGGGATCTCAGAGGTCATTGAGTACAATTTTTTTTTCATTTTACAGAAGGGGAAATCCAAGGTCAAACAGGTACTAAGGGATAGAACCAGGATTTGAACTGTTTCCCTGATCCCAAATCTTTCATTCTTTCCATTGTATCATGCTGTCCTCAATTCTATATTTGCATTCACAGCATGTAGGACAGTGTCTGGGACACATAAGAGTTTCCTTAATAAATTTTGGTTGATGATGTTCTAACTCAACCTTTTTATTTTACACAAGGGGAAAGTGAGGACCACTTGCTCAAGTCATAGAACTAGTTTGTGGAAGAGCCCTATCTAGAATTCAAGTGTCCTGACTGCTAATCCAGAACTAAGCCAGATTTCAATCATTTTTATTCCAGAATACTGCTTACTAGTTGTTGTGTGAGCAGTGATGTGTTCAGAAAGGGGAATGCAATGACAGACACGACAATGTAGGCAAGTGACTTTTTTACATTATATTAATCTTCTGCACTATCTCTGGGACCCCTCAGCACTAAGAGAGGAAGCCTAAGGCTACTGCTAGCCTGACTGAGGAGAGGAGATAAGAGAGAGAGAGACAGAGAGAGAGACAGAGAGAGAGAAAGAGATGCTCCTATGTAAGTAGCTTGTCTCAGTATGAATGCCAGATGAAAAATGGTTGGGGTCTTCTATGTAGTGGAAAGAATGCAAGACAGAGTCAGAAGATCTGGGTTGAGTCCTAGAACCCATACCTGCCTGCTCTGTGTCCTTGGGAAATTCAATGTATTCTTCCTGAATGTTAATTTCCTTACTTGTAAACTAGGGCTAGACGGAGAGCTGGGCCTGGGGTCAGGAAGACCTGAGTTCAAATCTGGCCTCAGACACTTACTAGTTGTGTGACCCTGGACAAGTCACTTAATCTCTATTTACCTTAATCCAGTGGAGAAGGAAATGGCAAACCACTCTAGTGTCTTTGCCAAGAAAACTTCATGGACAATACGGTCCACAGGGTCAGAAAGAGTTGGACAAGACTGAATGACTGAATAACAACAAGAAGTTGGGGATGAAAATACTTGTGCTAAGTACATATTACAGGCTTTAAAGTTAGCAGGGATTTTAGAGATGATCTAGTCCAAACACTGATGATGCAGGTAAAGAAACTGAGTCCCCCAAATATAAAATGACTTGCCCAGAGAAAGCAGAAAAGGGAGAGATTTGATTCCAAGTCGCTTGTTTCCAAATTCAGTGCTCTTTACACTACACTGTGTTGCCTCTGTGTGTGTGTGTGTGTGTGTGTGTGTGTGTGTGTGAAGGTTGTGAGGAAAATGCTATTGCTTAGTACATATGCTTGGCATATTCTTAATAAATGTTTAGTGATTGATTTTTGTAATTTTAAAGGGTCATCATATTCTTCAAGTATATATAACATTTTACTTAGCTTTTACTTTGTGGTTCCCTCAGGTTCCTTAGAGCCACAGCTACATCAGCTGTTAAATTTTACCCTCTAACTCTTTCCACTTCTGGCTTGGGTAATCCAGGAGGAGGAGGAGGAGACATCCCTCTCTTAAATGTCTCTATTTCCGTCAAGGGCACCACCAGCCCTTCAGTTATATCCGTTCACAGCCTTGGAGTCATCTATGACTACTCTTTCTCACTTCTCTTATTCAATCAATTGTCAAGCCTTGTTTATTTCCACAGCATCCCTGAATCTGCTCCCTTCTCTCAAATTCAACATCCTAACTCAGGCCCTCACCACCACTTGCCTATATTATTGTGCCACAGACTCCTAAATGTTCTTCCTACCTCAAGTCTCTCCTCCGTTCTTAACTGCCAAAGTGCCATTCCTGAAGCCCAGGTCTGATCATGTCTTTCCCCCTGTTCAATAAACTCCAATGGCTCTTTATTAGCTCTAGAACCATATACAAACTTCACTGTTTGGCATTAAGACCCTTCATAACCTGACTCTAACCTAACCTTCCAGCTTATTTATATTGTTCTCTCCTTTCCTTTCTCTTCTTTCCCAGGTGAAATGGGCTATCTTGCTGTTCCCCACACATGACACTCCATCTCTCATCTCAGTGCCTTTGCATAGGTTGCCCCAATGCCTGGAATTCACACCTTTAACTCTGTATCTTAGAACCTTTATCATTGTTATCTCAGAACCCCCAGTTTCCTCTAAAGTTCTGCTCTGAGTACCATCTCCTACATGAGACACGTCCTGGTTCCTCAAGCTTTGAGTGTCCCCCTGCAATTAACCTTGAATTTCATTTGTAATTATTTTGTATACATATGTTTTCCACATATATCCTGTTTCCTACAATGGAAAGAAAGTTTGAGGTCAGAGATTTTCATTTTCATCTGTATCTCCAACACTAAACACAATGCCTGACCCAGTATTAGCACTTAATAAATGCTCAATTGATTGAGTGATTTTGTTCCTTTGCCAAGTAAAAGAAGGTAATTCATTGGATTTAAAGTCAAGAGACCCTGGGCTCAAATTCCATCTCTGCTAGGACCTTGACTGAGTATATCACTTTACTTCAAAATACTTTAATTAGGGAGAAATAACAGGAATGGAAAGGATTGCAGAGACTGCTATTATAATTCCCACCCCCGAAGATGACCCAGAAAATATCTGTAATTATTGGATCATATGGTAATTTTATCATATCTATAAAATCTTTGTAAGAAGGGTCTAGATCCATAAAGGTGTATTCAAGGGTGTCTTGAGGATCAAATGAGATAATGACTGTAAGAACTTTGTAAACCTTAAAGAGCTACATAAATGCCAGTTGTTATCATCATCATCATTATTGGCCTCCAGTCTGGTGATAACTTTATTCTCTGAGCCTTCTGTTGCCCTCCTACTGAACTCGTCAATGTTTATAAGAGTAATACAGGGGTGTGCTGGGAAATTTTTAACAACAGTTACTTTAAAAAATAAAAATGCAGCATGCACACACACTTTTAAGTTTAATCTTCTCTATTAATATATCCTTAAGTTTACACAGTCAAGAAAACAGTAAACCAAGCTCTAATTTGTAACAATCATTGATTTCTGAGGTGAAAACACTCACGCTGAAAGTTTAACAAACAGTTCTTGCAAGCTAGTTAGAATTGGCTTTAGCCACTCCTGGGTACACTCAACTGGATCTGTGGTCTCATTGATTTGGGAGGTGTCTCCATAACCTGGAACTGAATCAATCAATACTTGCCCATCTTGTGTGAATGTCGCTTACATCCTACCATAAGTTCACCACAAGAAGTTCTCCCATTGTGTTGGAGGCCATCCTTGATTGTTCCTTACATTAAAAGATACCAATGGAACACTCAGACTATCCATCTGTTATCCCTTGGCCTCTCTATATGACCAGCCCTGGCTGCTTCTCCGCTGCCTATAAACATGATCATATTTCTCTCATCCTCAAAAAACAAACAAACAAACAAACAAAAAACCCTCTTCTCTAGCCATCAATCCATATCTCTTCTCCCTCTTATGACTACATTGAAAAATGTCATCTATGATCAGTGCCTCCATTTCCTTTCTTCTCACTCTCTCCTTAACTTGGCAGTCTACCTCCTGACTTCACCCTAATTTCGTTCCCCTGAACCTGCTCTCTCCAAAATCACTAATTATCTTTGAATTGCCAAATCTAATGATCTTTTTTCAATCATTCTTCTTGGCTTCTCTGCAGTCTTTGAAACTGTAAATGACTCTCTTCTCCTTGATACTCTCTTCTGTCCAGATTTTCTTGACAGGACTCTACCCTGTTTCTCCTCTCATCTGTCTGACCGCTTCTAGTATTCTTTCGTAGATACTTGTCTAGATCAGCCCACTAATGGTGGACATTTCCCAGGGTGCTCTCTGTCCTGGGCCTTCCTCTTTTTTTCCCTCTATATTATTTCACTTAGTGATCTCATTAGCTTTCATGGATTCAATTATCATCTCTATTCTGATGCTTCTCAGATCCACTTATCCAGCCTTAACCTCTCTTCTAACTTTTAGGAACCTTCCTCCAACTGTGTATTAGACATCTTGAACTGAATTGGACATCTTAAACTTATTATGTCCAAAACTCTTGGACATGAGCTCAATATCTTTCCTCCTTCCCAAGTACTCCATTCTTCCTAATTTCCCTATTACTGTGGAGGGTACCACCATCCTCTTAGTCACCCAAGCTCACAATCTAAGTGTCATCCTTGACTCTTCATTCTCTACCCCCTCCCTATATACAAACTTTTGCCGAGCTCTGCTGATTCTACTTCCATAACATTTCATAAATGTTCCCTACTCTCCTTTGGCACTGCTATCACTCTGGTGCAAACCCTCATCATCTCATGCCCGGATTATTGCAATAGTCTTCTGATTAGGCTCGCTGACTCAAATCTCTCCTCATTCTGGTCCATTCTCCACTCAACTATCAAGTTAGTCTTCCCAAAGTACAGATCTAATTATGTCACACTGCACCCCCTCCCCCAACTCATTAAACTGCAGTAGCTCCCTATCACCCCCAGGATCAAATATAAAATCCTTTCTTTGGCATTTAAAGACCCTCATAACCTGACCCTTTTTTACCTTTCCAGTATTCTTACACCTTATCCCAAGTACTCTGCTGATTCTGTGGCACTGGCCTTCTCGCTGTTTCTGGCACAAGTCACTCCATCACTTGACCTTAGGCATTATCACCAGCTGTCGTCCATGCCTGGAATGCTCTTCCTCCTCATTTTCATCTCCCCACTTCCTTGGATTCCTTTAAGACTGAGCTAAAAATCCCATCTTCTACAAGAAACCTTTCCTGATCCCCCTTCATGCTAGTACCTTCCCTCTGTTAATTCTCTCCATCTTATCCCGTCTATATTTTGTTTGTACATGGTTTTCATATTATCTGCTTTATTTGTTTGTGAACTCTGCAAGATAAAAGACTATTTATTGCCTTTCTTTGTATTCCCAGTGCTTAGCTCAATTCTTGGCACATAGTAGATGTTTAAAAATACTTGCTGATTGACCAGCCCATTTTCTCTTCTTACCATACTTTTCTTTGATGATTTTGATGACTTCTTTCTTTGAAGTTCATCATTAGTTATATGTTGAAACCTGCTCTTACCATGTATCTCTCCACTGTCTTTTCTGTGATATTAATTTCTTGTTTCTTTCAAGAAATTGTTGTATTACACCTATTGCTTTCATGTGGCAATAGAATCATTGGCATTAAAAAGATGGGTTTTTGTTTCCATAAGAATCATGGAGTTATTAAAGGAGCCAGTTTCCAGAAGACAATCTAGGCTACTCTCCTCTTCTTGTTCAACTCCCAGTCGAATTCATTGTCTGTCTGTATTTCCTGTCCTATGTATACACACAAATGGACAAGTTCTATAGGTTTTCTACCCAAATGCATATCATAATTTGGGAAATGGACATTTTTCATCCATTTGATCTTTCCTAGGTATGATACTCTGCTACAAAAATTAGTCCATTTCAAGCTTATTGGGGTCATATAATGGCTATTATGTTCCACTTGGTTTCCTCATCTTCTATTTTAGTTCCTTCATTTTAGATGAAAAGTTCTGAGTTCAATATTTGCCCATAGTCCACAGTTAGAAAATTTCTAACATCTAGACAGAGGTTAACTTTCTGCCTCACCTTATGTGTGTGTCTCTCCCAAGTTAACTGATGGCCTTTTTGTGGTTGAGATAAAATTCATTCGTGTAGTAAACAGCTGCAGTTTCCATGGATAGAGAGGCAGTGAAAGAAGAAGTCAGAGAAAGAACTGACATTTTCTTTGTACTTGACTTCAATCTGAGTACTCCTTTTTGAAATGCATATAGAGTCCATGCTTGTCCTCTATATATCGCTTCTGTTCAGCAGCTCAGTTTTTCCTTTGCTCCCTTTTTTTTTCGGTTGCTTTTTTGTCTAAGATTTTTTCCATGTCTTTGCTCTCTTTCTTTCCTTTAGCTACCTTGAATGTTGCTCCTTAGATCTCACAATTGTGTCTCCTTCAGCAAGAAGATCTATGTGCAGGGCAGCATGGGATACGTTAAGGTATACATGATGAAAATATGAAAACAGAATAGACTTTTTCAAGAGGATTTTCTATAAAAGTGGACTACGTTTTTCAGTTATAAGGTGGATGAAGAGGCATAAAAGATCCTGCAGTGTCTATTGTTTGTTGATTAAGTTCTAAGAAGCAAACTATAGAACAAAATAAAGTCTTAAAGGCTTTCCTTCAATGAAGCATCTCCCATACATATAGTAAGATCATGCAAAATTTCATGACAGTTGAGACAATGTTCAACGATATGCTGAGCATTAATAGCAACTGAGGTGTTAAACAAAGAGATCTACTCATAGAAAGTGTTCACTAGGATCATGTTAAATACCCTGACCAAAATATAACTAGAGGAGAGATTCTCTCTCTTTTCTAGCTCTGAACCTCTTGACTGAGTTTCTCCAGATGTGTCTATTAGAATGACATTGTGCTTGAATCACGAGATTTAATCCAAAGAGAATGGCCTAGCCATCTACATAGGAAAAACAACATGAATGAAGAATGTATTTTCCTAGACTTTATGGACATACAGATGGATAAACCATTTAGTTAGCCCATCAGTAAATAGATCTTGGAGAAACACCATGGATGTCTAATGAACATTGAATTAGAATCAAATTAGGCTGGTATACTTGGAAAAATCTGTAGTGTTTTCAGTCCTCAACTGTTCATTGACATTACACTGAACTCCATAAAAAGAGCATCCTTCCAGTCATGTCATTTAACGGTGAGTTACAGGATATTACAATCTCAGAAAAATCGCGATTTTAGTACCCCAAAGAACAATGAAAAGATGCATGGTGCACATCAACAGGCTCCAACTTATTGCCAATAAGCATATGTTTACAAAAGGTAATGCAAATGACATTGTCAAAGAAACATATGATTTGAAAAGGAAGGGGATTGATTAGTTATATATATTCAGGTCAGCCTGAATACTGAGCCATTAAATTCATGAAATATCAACAGAATGAGAAGGAAACCAATGGAAGTTTTATGGAAGGTTATAGACAAGAATAATACAGAATGGGCTGTAGTTTGTACTGACAGAGGTTGTTGTTATTGTCGTTGTTTGTTTGTCTTTCATTCTCAAAGAGGACCGCGACATCAGGAAGGTGATGTCATGACTTAGAAGTGAATTGGTTTTCAGTGAGGCAGGGCTGTGCAAAGTCACCAGCCTCACTCTCTCCTCCTGAGCCATCTGGGTCCAGTAGCAAGATATAGATCAGGATGATGAAGAAGGCCCCAGATGTAGTGGGAGAACTTGGCCTTTTTAAGTTCCCAGGTCTCATTTTGTCTGAGACTCATTAAGTGATTAAGGCTATGTAAGAAATGAGGCAATAAATAGCCTCTTTCACCTAGATAAAAAAACAATCAGTCTTGGGAAGGGAACACTCTTAGGGTTTCTGGCCAAAACAGAAACAGTTGCTATTTACATTCATTCTGAGCCATAAGAACCCAAACAAGATATTACCCACATAAATGAAGTCCCAGGGTCATTGAAATACTGAAATAAAGGTCAGAAAGAGAGTTCTTGTTAATGCATAGCTTTGCAAGAACATTAACTGAGGATCTTCATCTCCACCCCTGAAATGCAAATAGTTGCTTATTTATCAATAATCATCTTTTCAGATTCATCTGGTTTTTTTTCCTTTTTTTAGTCATACTTGTTTTTAAGTTAATATGAAGTTTATACTTTGTATTTGTAGAATTATAACAATATATGCACCTTAGAAATATCTGCTAATTTAGAATCAGAAGATCTGGATTTAAATCTTTGCTCTCCTGTTTACTGACCTTGTGATCATGGGCAAGTCACGTAATCTCCCAGAATCTGTTTCCTCAGCTGTGAAAAGGGGATGATAATTATGCTTTCAGTGCTACGGGAACGTGAGAGTTATTAACAATAACAACAACAGAAACAAGAACATTTTCCATGTTTTGACAGAAGAAAATCAGGCCAATATTTCTCTGTGACCAAATCTGTTTAAAGGAAAGCAAATTGTCTTCTGGACACTAGAGGGCAATAATAACTCACTGATGACAACATGAGTACAGACTCAGGTTAGATATAGATAAGAAGTTTGGTTTGGTATGGAATTTAGATATTGAGTTCAACACTCTCATTTTGCAAGTGAGGAAACTGAGGCTTTTGTTGTACTTTGACCGAAATGTTATGTGGATTATCAGATATAGAGTATACCAGTGATGTATGTGCAAGTTAGAATACCATACATCTATATTTACCCCTCATGTCAGAGGCCATCACTATGACTCTATTAACCCAGGTGCACTTTGGAGGATTATTTATCATTCCTCCTACTCATTGATTCATTTCAAAGAACATGGGAACTTCACTATCTGACAATGTGCAGGCTGTTGTCAATAATTCCCCTTACAATCACAGAGTTTAACAGGCTCCAAAAACAAGTTTATTTATAAGAAGACTTAACAACAGAACTCACAGAAGATAGCAATACCTACCTATGAACAATCTCTGTCTACAGAAACTTGTTTATCATCAATCACTTCCTGACTAGAACTCCCTGAATGTGTTATTTCTAGGGTGGTTCTCTAGTGTCAGGACAATCACGGTCACTCCTCATGGATATGATATTTCACAGTTCATTTGATTGGTATAGATCTTTTCTCTGCCTATAGTTCTCTGAAGCTCCCCATCACTGCTTCTGTTGCAGATCATCTGCTATCCTGAGCATTATTGCTCTGCTTATAGTCTCCTAGTAGGGAGCAGCAATCGTTCTTCCTATCTCTGCCTTTTGTTGTGGTTTCTTCTCACATGGTGTTTATACAGCAAGGCTGGATCCTTAAAGCCTCAGAGGGCTATCCCCCAACCACCCAATACTCCAGACCTTGAAGCTCCTTTATCTTGGATGGAGACATTTGGGTTTCCAACATGTGGTTCTGATGTAAGGGGACCCAGATCTAGATTTTTCCCTTTTTCGTTATATTTCTATGAACTTCTGACCTCACAGAATCTCCCGTTTATATTCCAAGCATTCTTCATCCCAAATAACAGGTTAGGCCAGAGTAAGTCTGCAGGCCTATATCCTTCCCTCCCCTAAGTATAAAGGTGGTGCTTTTCCTACTTGTATCCAAACCTCCCATAGGTCCTTCTGCTTAGCAGAATCTTTTGATTCTTTCCAGTTTGCATTCTTATAAGGCTTCTGGGAGTGAAGAAGTCAGAGTTATTTAAGTTACCCAAGACTTCATTGTGGGATACTCAAGATATCTAAAGTATTTTACTTGAGTGGGGAGTAGGGTGGGATTCAAGTAGTCCTCTAGCATTACTAGGCCAAGAAGAGAAAAATATTTTAAAATTTCTGCTTCATTCTCCCTCTGGTCAAAACATTTTCAGTTCCTGATAATTTTCACATAAATTATGTACAATACCTGATACATAATAAACAGTAGTTGTCAGTAGAAAACCTGAAGCATGGGGGCTTCATGGGGCCCAATTCTTGATTTTCCTGTATTATTATTCTTGTTTGTATCTTAACCACTTGTTGTCTATAGGAAAACTGATAGGTCTACCATAAAGCACTGTGTTTGTTGAGCTCTAGCAGCAGTCTAACTGTCATTTTATTAACTGGTAGACTGCTTTGTTGTTATTCAGCTGTTTCAGTGATGCCCAACTCTTTGTGACCCCATTTGGGGTTTTATTGGCAAAGGTTGGAGTGGTTTGCCATTTTCTTTCCTAGCTCATTTTTCAGATGAGGACACTGAGGCAAACAGGGTTTAGTGACTTGCCCAGGGTCATGCAGATAGTGTCTGAAGCCTGATTTCAGGCCCAACATTTTACTGCATCATCTAGCTGCCCCTGGAGAGAAAAAAAGAAAACCACTTAATCTTTCAGTATCCTGGTAATAAGGAGTTCTCTATTAATTTACTATGTTGCATTTTCCAATGACCCCCAAATTTTGTATTTGGTGTGCTCTAAATTTCCTCCCCGGAATTTTTGACTGGGAACTTGAAAATTATGCTTATCGTTCTCTGTTCTCATCTTGGCTGAGACCATAGCTAAGTTAGACCTGTCTCAAGTGATCTCTTTGGGTGATATACTGGTAGTATGTCACTACATCATCTTCATTCTCTCACTCTCCAAAGCACAAGTCAATACACAGCTAATCCAAGCATCAGAATACATGGGAGTAAATTCTATGGTGTGGTTCTTGGTGGCACTATAACTATGTTCTACAAATGCTACATGATGGTTTAATCCATTAAGCCTTTTGATTACGTCTCAGCAGCCCCAGAATGTTTAACAGGTTATGATTATTTTGGTGAATGAATGAATGTAGCATTTATTAAATGCTACTATGTGCAAAGCACTGTGCTAAGTGCTAGGGATACAAAGCAGCAATCTCTACTCCAAAGGAGCTCACATTCTAAAGGGGAAAGCAGAGATCCTCAGGCAAAGTTTCCCTCATGTCTTTTTTCCTTAAGCAAGTTAAAAAGCCAAAGTCTCCACTCCTGAGGGGATGGGGAAAAGGGTATTTATGATGGAAAAAGTCAGATCTATGGGAATGCCAGAAGGGAAGAGTTGGTAGAGTGATTCCATCCACTTGAATGAGGGCCATCCAGGAAGGAATAGGTAGCTTTCTTCTTCAGCCA
Source organism: Vombatus ursinus (assembly GCF_900497805.2). NCBI lineage: Eukaryota > Metazoa > Chordata > Mammalia > Diprotodontia > Vombatidae > Vombatus > Vombatus ursinus. Next base: position 14,510,839 of record NW_020954737.1, on the reverse strand, counting down.
AACATCTCTATACCTCCACCCACTTCTACACAGACAATCTAGGACCACCTGAATTTGTGGCACTGTGTCATGATCCTTTTTAGTTTTTCTTTTCTTTATTCAATGTCCACATACTCTAATCTTCCCAATTTCTTTCACATTATTACCACAGATAATGAACAAAGACTACAAGACCAAATAATGATGTCATTGGCTAACAACTCTTTCAGGTGTTGTCTTAGGTTAAGCAGTTTTGCTTCTAAGTATTCTGTATTTAATCTGTTCCATTGTCTATTTTTAATTTATTATGGTTTTTCAGGATTGTTCTTGAAAGAGTTGGGAGTCATGGAGGTATATAGTGTATACTGTCCTATGGGAACACATCATATCTAAGTCATGCAGTGAAAATACCTCAGACTCAGCAAAATTTCTTTCTTAAATGATTCTTCTATTCTTTTGAAATCTCCAAAAATAAACCTTACAAGACCTACAAATGGAGTAATACAGAACTTTGGGTCATACAGAGCCTTGTTTGTTGCTATTGTTCTCTTCTTCCTCTTCTTCCTTCTCTACCTTCTCTTCCTCCTGTCCTCTTCTTTCTTTCATTCTTTCTTTCTTTTTCTTCTTCATCTTCTTCATCTCCTCCTCCTCCTCCTTCACCTCCTCCTCAAATTTTCCTTTTGCCTGCTCTAGAAAACAGCTTATCTTGACTCACTAACCCCATGTGGTCTCTGCCTTATCTGATAATAAGCCCTCTGTTTGATTTCTATGAGAGGAAAAAAGGAATGAGACAGATTTGCTTCAGTAAAAAAGGCCCTTGTGCTACAACTCTGTTGCCCTCAATTGGGCCCATGTGGCCAAAATCTTCTTATACAGTATGTTATAGACTTACTTAATCTTTGCATCTCCATCTACCTAGGGCTATGACAGTCAATAAAATATTTGCGTGGATTGACATGGCTGATTGTTTTGGTTTAGAGTTAAGAGTCTGAACAGTGCTGGAGTTGTTCTTCCACTACATGTATAGACGTGGCCTCTAAGGTGATGTGACAGAGTAGAGAGAGCACTGGATTTGGAGTTCTAGAATCTGGGTTCAAATCCCACATTTGTTCTTTACTTAGCACTTTTACCCATCTGGCCTTGTATCTTCTCTATAAAATTGATCCTGTGATCTCTGATATTCTTTGAGCTAAAAATCCAATGATTCACTAGCTCAATGTGGGAACAATATTTTTTCAACCACGAGCCTTTTTTAAACTAAAAACAATTATAAGTTTCCAAAGAATCCATAAAATGTGAATATTAAATTTCCCAAGAAAGGGCAACCAGATGACTTCAATATATTATTTATCCTTTAAATCAATTTGTTATAATTACAAGTGTAAACTGGCACATGATAGTTAGCTATTATTATGTGTTAATGTTATAAATTTGCAGAGAATGATGTATTTTATCTAATCTCCTTCTAAGAATTGATGCTTACTTCTGTAAATCTTATTCTTATAAATGTTAAAATTAATTTTTAAAACAGTAAGCTGTTTTAGAGAAATATCTTTCCAAAAAATGTTCTTGTTCCTTAAATATAGGATACAGGTTTTAATCTGATCTTTAATTGGTAACTCAGGCTAATCATTATTAACACAAGTTATTGAGTCTTGTTGTCCTATAATATTATCTTTGGGGTTATTTACATGTAGGACTCTTTACCCTTTCCATTATATAACTCTAGATTGCTATGGTAAAGAACTGAAAAGGAGACAGAAAAACCAGGCTGCTTTTTTTAGAGTCCCTCTGTCTCCCCTTTCTCTACGTCAGCTGTCACTTCTCAATTTTGTCTGCAATTTAAGCTTGTTCATTATGGCTCTGTTTCATGTATAATTTTCTAGTTAATTACCTCCAGATTCCTCTTCCTCTTCTCTTGGGAGTTAAGGGCATGGGCTGTTTGACCCTTCAGAGATCCCTTTCTCTTGCTGTTCAGTCATTTTTCAGTTGTGTCTGACTCTTAGTGACCCCATCTGAGTTTTCTTGGTGAAGATACTAGAGTGGTTTGCCATTTCCTTCTCCAGCTCATTTTATTTTATTTATTTTTTTAGGCAATTGGGGTTAAGTGACTTGCCTAGGGTCACACAGCTAGTAAGTGTCAAATGTTTGGTCTGAGGCCAGATTTGAACTCAGGTACTCCTGACTTCAGGGTCGGTGCTCTATCCACTGTGCCAGCTAGCTGTCTCCCTCCAGCTCATTTTAAAGATGAGGGAACTGAGGCAAACAGGGTTAAGTGACTTGCCTAGGGTCACACAGCTAAGTAATTGAGGCTGGATTTGAACTCAGGTCTTCCCAACTCCAACCCCAGTGCTCTATCCACTGTACCATCTAGCTGCCTCCTTCTCCTACTTTTGGTCATAAAATCATAGATCCAAAACCGGAGAGGACCATAGAAGCCAATCTTTGACTGTGTTCTGGATGGTTGAAGTTATTAGGAATATGACCTCCAGAGGTGGTTAAGGTAATTAGCTTATATTTTATATTTATGTCTTCCTGAAGTATTTGAGTGTGCTTAATAATAGTTAACCTTTAGTGTTTTAATCTTTGCAAAGATTTTATATACTTATATTGTATATAGTTTACAAAAATATGTGTATGTATCTATCAAAGATATACATATGTATATGCAAAGATATTTATGTGTATATATACACACATACATATATGTATGTGTGTATATATACACACAAATATGGATGGATGGAAGTGTGTGTATATATATATGTATGTATATATTATATATATATATATACACACACATATGCCTGTATTAGATAGACACACACAACCCATAAGACAATTTGAATGCAAGTCTCTTGACTTCGTAACCAGAAACATATCCACTAAACTGCCTAGCTGTCTCTGCATAAAATCTGTTATTTTAAAATTCTAGCTCCTTTATTTTTAAGTAATAATAATAATGAAAATAACAGCAACTCACATTTACATAGTGCTTCAAAGTTTGCAAAATGCTTAACATCAATTACCTCATTTGATAGACACAATAATAATATGAGGTAGATCCTATTGTCCTCTAAATTGGAAATAGATTATAGGTTCCTTGAGGACAGGGCCTTTTTTGTTTTTGTTTTGTTTTGTTTTGTTTTGTTTTGTCTCAGGGTTTAGCACAGGGCCTGGGAAAAAGCAGACACTTAATAAATGCTTATTGTTTGATTGATTGACTTTTATAGATGAGGAAACTGAGGATTAGAGAGGTTAAATGACTTGTCCAGGGTCACACAGCTAATAAGTGTCTGGGCAGGGATTCAAATGTTTTCATTTTCTACTATTATTTTAGGGAAGACAAGGGCAAAATTGTCTAATCTCTGTCCACATTAAAATTTCCCAATTGGCAGAGTCTGAATTGATGAAGTTTTAATAGAATGTTGTACATTCCAATTTATATAGCATAAGTAGAGCTCAAAGGGAATCTTAGTGATCATCTATGATTGCTGCACAGGGTAAAGGGAGAAGAATTGTGTGCTCCATGTGGTTACATCTACCTATGATTGTTTATTACCAAGAGGCTATTTAAAAAAATCAAACAGATTGTTCTTCTGATTCTGATAATCATTGAAGTTTGCATGTCTAGGAAACTGGGTGGTAAGAGTTGAGTAAAGAGTGCAAGCCAAGAATTGAAGCAGAATACTAATGTTAAAACAGGAGGGAGAGAGAGAGAGAAGAACATTTATTTACATATTCTTCCCTTATTAGAATTTGTGCTCCGTGAGAGCAGACACTGTTTTTGCCTGTCCCCCACCCCCTTTTTTCCTATTCCTGGTGATTAGCAAAGTGCCTAGAACATAGTAAGCACTTGAATGTTTGCTGATCAAAATGCCTGGAACTCTCTATCTCCTCATCTCTGCCTCCAGCCTTTCCTGGCTTCCTTCAAGTCTCAGCTAAAATTCCACCTTCTACAGGAAGCCTTTCCCAGTCTTCCCACTGAGAGTATCCTTGATTTATTTATTTGAACGTAGTTTGCCTGTTATCTATAAAATTGTGAGCTCCTTAAAGGCAGAGACAATGGATTTTTTTTTTTCCTTTCTTTGTATCCCCAGCACTTTGCACAGTGTCTGGCCTCATAGTAGTCATTTAGGAAATCCTTCTTGACTTGACTTGCGAGTTCCTGATGGAAAGGTCATTAGACCATATTTGTGGAAGTTGTGAGTCAGTATAGGTAGTTTGTAAGTCAGCATATATGTTTCTAAAGGTTTGTGGGTGACTCTAAGTACAGCTAACTAGTATGTTAGGTTTGCTTTGAGGGTGAGCCCTTTGATCAGCAGAAACTCGGGGGGGAAATAAAGGCTTCCCAGGAACAAATACCTCATACTGTGCCTCTAGCTTCAGAGATTTTGGATATGATGGATTCTCAATCAGGTGCCTCTCAACAAAGTGATTCTTATTTTAGGGGTAATGATGAAAGAGCCCTGGAAGGATCTGAATGGCCCAAGCAGTTCTAAGCCCCAGACAGTCTCAGTACAAGAAAAGAGAACATCCAAGGTGGGAAGATGCAAACCTATCCAGAGTGAGAGCATCAGATAGAGTATGAGTGCAATTGGGTCTGTTACAATTGAATTCAACTCTTCTTTTTATAGAGGATGGCTCATTTTAGCTTTAAATTAAATACAGAATGCCCCAAAGTTTTAGTAACTTAAAACCATACTAAGACTTTTGGGACATCCTGTACATCTAGATTTCCTCAAAGGATATGAACATTGTGTACTTTAAATGATAATGAAATATCCATGTTAATCAAGAGTAAACCATTTTTCCAAATACTGATATTCAATGATTTCAATAATTGTTATATGGGATACCCTAAGTTTCCTACATCCTTTTTCCTTGGGCTACATAACTATTTGACTTCCTTCCAGCTTCCATTCTCCAATTGCTACATACTGTTCTGATGGTCCTCAAGGTCCATTTCTAGACTTAATAGTTAGTTGAAATTTCCCATCCCAGTGATGTCACTTCCTCCCACTTACTTGGGCAAATCACTAAACTTCTCTGTGTCTTGGTTTCTTCCTGTCTAAAATGAGGGGCTTAGACTGAGTGGCCTCTAAGGTTCCTCCCAGCTCTAAGTCTACATGATCCTAGGAGTTGGGGGAAAAAATTTCATTGTTCATTGGTAGAATTTCAAGCTGTTTTCCAAACCTAGGCAAATGTTAACCCCATAGAGGCAGTGTCACATAATTGAAAAAGCACTAGGCTAGGTTCAGTGCCAGCCCTGCCACTAAGTAGCTATGAAACCTTGAGCCAGTCATACACTTGTCAGATAATCTGGGTTTGAGTTCTTACCAACTGGCTGGTTGGTCTTTGAGCAAAGCCATTTCAACTTCCTATGCCTCTGCCTTTTAATCTGTAAAATGAGAGGATCAGACCTGATGATATGGAAAGTCCCTTCTAGCTCTAATGTTTGGTAATTATAGTTGGTGCTTATTAAATAGATAGAGCATATTTTAATTCTAGTTGGAGCCTATTAGAGCATATTTTAATTGTCTTATTCGAGCTACTCCAGTGCTTCTCAAAATGTGGTCTGAGGATTCCTGGGGGCCCTTAGGACACTTTCATGGTATCATTGAGGTTAAAGCTATTTTTATAATCATACTAAAACATTTTAATTTCTAATTCAGTAAATATTAATAGATATAACCTACATAAACAAAAGCTCTGAGGGATTCTGAATAATTTTTAAGAGTATAAGTGTCTTGAGACCAAAATGTTTGAGAGCTACTCTATATCCACATTCATATTTCTTTTGTCCAATATGTAAATCTAATAATTTTATTGAAAACAACTTTAATTACCATTTAAAAAAAAGCTTAGTAGGATCCAGAAGTAGAAGTATAATATACATAAACTCCATTATCCCGTATAACTATGTCTTTTAGTCTTTTAGTCTCAGTTTCCTAATCCACAAAATTGACATAATATTTGAACTACCATCTGCACAAAGTCAGTCAGGTGATAAATATTTCTTAAGCTCTTACTATGTGCCAGACATTGTGCTAAATGCCAGAGGTACAAAGAAAATCTCCTTGAGGAGTTCAAATTGAACAGGGAGATAACATATAAATACTTATGCAAAAACAAACACTATCTCTCTCTCTCCATATATATATATGCATATATACATATACGCACATACATACATACACACATATGTATATATACATATATGCATGCTAAATAGTAAATAATCAACAGAATGAAGGCACTATGATTAAGGCACTTATGACTAAGAAGAATCCAATATGATTGGGAAAGACATTCTGTAGAAGGTAGAATTTTCTCTAGAACTTGAAGAAAGTCAGGGAAGCCAGGAGGTAGAGATGAAGAGGAAGAACATTCCATGCATGGGAGACAGCCAGTGAAAGTGTGGGAGTAGGGAATAGCAAAGAGGCTGGTGTTACTGGATCAAAGAGTATGTGGATGCAGGAAGGTAGGGATGTGCGTTGGGGGGGGTAAGGTGTAAGAACAATGGAAAGGTGGAGTGGTGGTTCAGGTTTTGAAGAACTTTGGATGTCAAACATAGGATTTTGTATTTGATTCTGGAGGTGATAGTGAACCTTTGGAGTTTACTGAGTAGGAGGGTAACATGGTCAGTCTTGTGCTTTAAGAAAATCACAGAAGATGGTCTGAAGAAAGGAGGGACCTGTGATAGATGGCCCGACCAGCAGGCTGTTGCAATAGTCCAGGGCCTGCATTAAGTGGTGGCTGTTGTTGAAAGCATCAAACATGATAATATATAATTATTAATATGCTATAAAGTATAGGTACCTTAGAATTTCAAGGATCTGTGATTTTGCCAATGTGGTAAATTCATTGAAATAGATTTCATCTACCTAAACTTTAGCAGGTGAAAATCATCCCCCCTTGGGACTGTGAATTGGCATAATAATTTTACACAATAATTTGTAATTATTTAAGAGAAACCAGTAAACTCTTCACATCATTTAGCTCAGAGATCATACTACCAAAAATCTAGCCCAAAGAAGTCTGAGGCAGAAGGAAAGGTGCCACATTTACCAAAAATATTCATAGTCTTGTTTTTGTGGTAGCAAAAGACCGTAAATAAGATGAGGTGGCCCTTGACTGTGACAATGGTAGAATTGTGGTATATGAATGTAAAAGAATGTTGTGTATTAAAAAATGATGCATATGAAGAATAAAGAGCCATATGAAAAGACAACATGAAGCTAAGTAAAGTAGGTAGAAACAAGAAAAGAAAATGTACAATTATTACAATAATATCAATTTTTTAAAAAAGCTCATTAAAACAAAGCCAAAACACCAGGTAATTGTAATGACAAATCCTGGGAGAAGAGATAAGAAAGTGCATCTCCCACCTTTTGGTAGAGTGATGATGCAGTATTGCCACAAAATGTGTGAATGCTATCTAATGTGGTCACTGTGTTGATGGCTAGGTTTTTATGTTTTTCTTTGTTATAAAGGAAGATTTACTGGGGGGTGAGTGTGTATGTGTGAAAGGTTATATACAGAAATGACTGTGTTGTAAAAAACAAACATCATCAATACAACTTTATCCATCTATTATCTTTCTTGTTATCTATCTATCTACCTTTCTATTTATCTATCTCTAGCTCTCCTTCCATGTTCTCCATTACCTTGTATAAAACACTATGCCTTGTTCATCCAATAAAAGTAAAGGCTTAGAAAATCCTAGGAACAGTTCTCTTGATGGTTTTATAAACTGTAGATACAACCAAAGCATCAAAAGTCGAAGACTAAATTTAAAGGAAAATTATAAGTCCTTGAAAACAATAAGTCAAATTGCAACTCTATTGGCTGGGTAGGAATATAGAGGATACATAGGCTGGAATGGAAGGTTATGCAACATCTTCAAGATGATAGCTATCTTCATCAAAAATGAAACAAGACCTTGTAAATGACCTTATGTGATTGTTAATACTCACAAGTCTTGCTTTTCCATAAAGCATTCCTCATGTACATCCAAAATCCTTGAAAAATGGCACTGTCTGCCTACAAAACCAAAACAAATCAAATATTCATCACATATTTAGTTAACTTATTTGACATAAAATTGTATTTAAGCTGAGTGATGACTACGAGCATAGAGCAATTTCAAGTAGGCCATTTGCATATGTAGCTTACTTAAGGTCCTTGTATATTATATATGTTATTTTCTAGGTAAAATGAATGGGCCAGCTAATGAAATTAAGTAGGGTTTAATGGAGAGGGTTTAGGGGTCATACTGCAAGCACAATTACTTCAATTTCTCTGTCTCCAGTTGCCCATGCTGTATCCAATTATAAATTAACATTATATCTATAGGCGGCCAAAACAATTGGGTGCATCAGTTAATCCTATCAAGAAAAATCAGACAACCTCAGCAGTTTGGCATTCAGTTGACAGACTGAGTTTTTCACTTTGTGACTGGTACTTTGTTATCCTGTATTTTCAGGTTAAGAAATTTAGAAGGAAAAATAAAATTAACCAGTGAAAAATATAGGAAGACAAGGATAAGTTCTATATATGTATATATAATATTTAATACATATATACATTAATATATATTATATATACACATGTGTATATGGAGAAAGAGGAAGACTCAAGTCCTTATACTCCCTTAAAGTAATATTGAGTTGATTATAATTTCATTAAGGCTCAGTATTAAATTCATATGTTTTATATGCAATACCTCATTTAATCCTCAAAAATCCACATGATACAGCATAAACATTATCATCCCAATTATATAGATAAGAAAACTGAGGATCAGAGAAGGAAAATGACTTGTCCACCATCAGGACAAAATAGTGGGAATATTTTAATAGCAAACCAGTTGTACCCCATCACCACCTTAAAAAACCTTATCATAGATAAATTACTTCAACTCAGTTTTAAATTAAGATTTAATTAGTTATTTTCAGTATTAAGCAAAAATGAGTCAAACATTCAATTCTTTGAAATACTGCTACAAAAGATGAATTTAGTACCTCACAAGAGACAGTGACCTAGTGAGAATAACCTGTTGAAGTCCTTTCCTATCTGTAATTTATGTCTGATTTTTCACTGGGTGGGCATGGAGGGTATTGACCTGGATAATTATCCAATTTTCACCATTTCAACTTGGATAAATCTGGCTTCAGATACCACAAAAGTTATCAGATCAAATAAAATGCTCTGGAGAATGAACTACTTTTACTTCTTATTAAGCAATTGATCTGTCTCCTTATGGAACACAGTGGAGGGAAAGATGTAGTGAAATACAAGTGGTATAGTACGGGGCCATTCAGGCAAACACCTAGACCTCAGGGTTGTTATGAGGATAAAATGAAATAATATTTGTAAAGTGTTTAGCATAGTGTTTGACACATACTAGGTGCTCTTAAAAAAACCACATAAAACAATAAGTATTTATTAAGTGCTTACTATGTGCCAGGCACTGTATTAACTACTACGGATACAAAGAAGGACAAAAACATAGTCCCTGCTCTTAAGGAACTCTCATTCTAATGGAAGAGACAATAGACAAAAAAAATTGCAAATACAAAATCTATACAGTGTATGGAAGGTAACCTCAGAGGTAAGTCACTAGCCATGCAGGAAGGAGTATTTGGGGAGGGAGATTAGGGAAAGGCCTCTTGCAGAAGGTGTAGTCTGAACTGTCTTGAAGAAAGCCAGGGTATTGAGGAGGGAGAGATGAGGATGGAGAGCATTCCAGACCATCGTGACTTACACAGCCTTCCCCTCCGTTCTTCTCTCTACTCATAATTTAAAAGTTCCTTATATGATAGAGAAGTAAGGCTCACACATCTCATGTATCTTTCAGTTCAGTTCACTTCAAATTGATGCAATTCAAACTCATGGCCAGGGTCAAATCTGGGCTTCTGCCAGTTGATCTCATTCTTGGGGGCTTTTCATTAGTTAGCTCCCCCAACCCCCATCCCTAGAATTTTCCCTGGGAACATCAGAATTTGTAGAACAATGTAAAATAAGACTGGAGAAGTAGATAGGAGTCATATTTCAGAAGGCCTTAAGCTCCAAATTGAGGAGTTTGTATTTTCTCCTACAGGCAAGGAAATGATCAATGTTTAAAGAACTAGTTTTGACCTTGAAGTAATGGTTAACCAAACTATGGTGTATGAATTATTATTAAGGCATTAGAAATTATAAATACAAAAATTCAGAGAAAGGGGAAGAACTAATTATATGAGCTGATGCAGAGTGAAGTAAGGAGAACAAAGAGAATCATTTACCCTACAGACATAATAATAGAAAAGAAATCAACAATGAAAGATTTCAGATCTCTGATCAATGCAGTGACTAATTATAACCTCAGAGGACTTGATGATGAAGTATGTCCTCTGTCTCTTCACAGACAGGTGGTGGAGAATAGGTATGGAATAAGACATACATTTTCAGACGTGACCCATCTTGGTTCACTTGGCTTGATAATAATCATTAATTTCAATTGTTCTGTTGGAGGGGAGTCATTGGGAAGTTTCAGTGATAGAAAAAAAATCAATAAGACTTTTTTTTAAATAAAAGGAAATGATTGATATGAGTTGGCATTCAGGAGTAGACTTCTTGGAGAACATGCGTATTTGAGCTGGGATTTGAAGGAAAGAATGACTCTAGTTTGCTGAAAAAGAAGAGGGAGAACATTTTAAGCAGAGGAAACAGAATGATCAAAGGCACTGAGAAGGGTACCAGCAGTATGTGGAGAAGACATGGTAAGGAGACAGGATTGATGGAAACAGAAGGTCCATGTTAGCAGGTAACAAAAAGATGACTTGGACAGGCAAGAGGTAGGGGTTGGGGCAAGGGGAATGCTTTATTAAGGACAAAAGATAGCAGGCCAAATAGTTTATACTAGATCTGATAGGCAATAGGGACCCTCTGTGGGTTTTTAAACAGGGGAATAATATGATGAAAATAGCATTTGAGGAGGATTATCTTAGTGGTCCTGGGTAGGATCAAAGAACATTAAAAGTCTGCAGGAAAGGTAACAGCTATTCAAGTTGAGGCTATAAAACCTACAGATGGGAGCCAGCAGGTGCAGTGGAAAGAGCACTGTCTCTGTAGTGAAAGGGCCTGAGTTTGCATCCTCCAGCCATTGGCCAACTGTGCAGCCTTGGGCAAATCATTTTACTTCTTTGGGATTCACTTTCATCTTCTGTAAAATGGTTGATGGGGGTGGGGGGACAGTTGGACTTGGAATACTTCTAAGGTATTAGCTAACTCTAAACATATGATCCTATGATCTCATGCCTCAATTAACCAAAGAATTGGGGATAAAATAGATTGGGGAGGTAGAAGGAGTGGGATTTGGGGAGACTACCTGAACTGGCTGTTTACACAACCCAAAATCATTAGATGATTAATTCAGCTTTGAGTTTCTTTGACTACATCTTATACCTCTTTTATATTCACAACAGCCCTTAATTTAGCTCCAGAGAGACAGTAAATGCTTAATGCATATGATCTTGACTTAGCATAGAAGAATTTAAAAAAAGGAAAGCCCTTAGGGATCATCTGCTAAGATTTAGACCTGGAGGGAGCCTTAGAGGTCAAGCATGTCCGACTGCTACATTTTATAAAAAAAGGAGGAGACACAGAGGCCCAGGGAGGAAAAGTGATTTGCACATCACATGGGTAGATAGTGGCAGAGCTGTGATCGGAACTGAGGTTGCTCTTTCTGCTCCATCATTATGACTTGTGAATAATTAATGTTTTGCTTAGATATGGAATGACTAAATGGCACAGAAAGGTCTAGGACAGCAGTGGTAGTGAATGTTGAGGAAATACATTGTAGGGGAATGAATGACCAACATGGGGTGAGGTTAGCTAGGGTTTTTTTTAAGGTAAATCTTGAGCTAAGCCTTGAAATCATAGATTCAAATAATGTCCAAGTAGGAAAGTTGCTAAGAGACAATCTATTTTTATCTGTTTATCCCTGAGTATACTATTTATTGGGGCAGCTAGGTGGTACAATGGCCTGGAGAGCCTGGCCTGGAATCGGAAAGACCTGAGTTTAAATTTGGCCTCAAATTTACTTACTAGCTCTGTGACTCTGGGCAAGTCACTTAATCCTGTTTGCTTCAGTTTCCTTTCTGTAAAATGAGCTGGAGAAGGAAAAGACAAACCACTCCAGTATATTTACCAAGGAAACCCCAAATCAAAGTCATAAGTGAAATGACTAAACAAAAACAAAAATACTAGTTATACCCAGTAGTGTGCTAGTAAATGTTTAACAACTAGCTCTCTGCAAAAAAATAATGCATGCATGATACACTTTTAAGTTTAATTTTCCTTATTAATGTTTTTATCCGTCACTTTCTAAAGTCTAGACAATCAACAAAACAAAAAGTCAAGTCCTGATTTGTACTATTTGCCAATTTCTGAGGTGCAAAGACTAATGCTAAAAATTTAACAATCAGCCAGTTCAAGTTGGCTTTAGCACACCCCTGCACTTGATCAAGAATCCCCCCTCCCCCACAATATCATATTCAACAGATGGTCATTTAGTTTCTGCTTGAATACTCCAGTGAGGGTTGGGGTTATTTACCAAGGTAGTCCAATCCACTTTTGGACAGCTCTCATTGTTTAGAAAGTTCTTTACATGAAGCCATTTTTGCTTTTCTGCAGCTTCCATTCTTTGCTATTAGTTCCGCCCTCTGGAGCCAATAAGAACAAATGTTGTCACTCCTCCAAATCACAACCCTTCATGTACTAGGATGTGACAGCCATCATAGTGTAGCCTCTTTTAGTCTTCTCTACTACATTTCCTTCAACTGATACCCTCATGGCATGAGCTCAAGGCCCTTCATGTCCCGGTTGTGGTCCTCTGGACACCATCCAATGTCTCAGCGTCCTTCCTACAATATAGTGTTCCACACTTTAGTGCTCCAGATACTGTCTGACTAGGGCAGAATGTACAGCCTAAGACAGCATTAACTTTTTTCACTGTCAAGAAAACATGGACATGAATGGATGGAAAGGAAGGGGGAAGACAATTCAGATGAGAGAGGCAGCATGGATACAATCATGGAATTGCAAATAAGTCAGATGTGTCCAGGAGACAATAAGGTTATCAGCCTGGTTATAGCAGAATGTAGTTGCTGAATGCAATAGCTCAATCATTGAATGCTAGTTAGAGCTGGAAAGTACCTTAAAGGTAATCTAAGTGTAACCCCTCATCTTCTAGATGAAGAAAGCAAGTCTTAGAAATGATAAGTGACTTGTCTGATGTCCCATAGGCCTTTTTTTTTAAACTATCCAACTCACTGACTCTGGGGCATTCCAAAGAGACTCCATTTAAAGGGACTCAAACATCACTGCTTCTTCCTTAGCTTTGGGAAAGCAGAAGTTTGGAAAAAGAGAGAGGGGTGTTAGGGGACAAGGATAAGGATTCCTCTACTGCCCCAGAGTTCTTTCCCTCAATATGGATTCTGTGAGTCTTCTTAATCACAAAAAAACCTTCAGTTACCCAGGGGGAGGGGTTTACTAATTAAAACACTAGCTTTTGTGTTCAATCGTCTCTTTTTTCTACAAAAACTGTTTATTCTTTTTCATTTGACCCTGGGTAGACACAGAGAGACTAAAGTTTGGTTCTAAACAGATGAACAGAGAGACTAAAGTTTGGTTCTAAACAGATGAACAGGGGCATGGATCATGTCATAGTACTATTCTATGAATTTTTGCAAATTATTTTATTTTCTTTGATAAAAATATTGAAAAATTAGCAATTTTGAGCATTTGTAAAAATTGATGAATGAAATGAGCAGAACCAGAACAATTACTACAATAACTCCAACACTGTAAATACAAACAACTTAAAAATCTATAAAAATCATGATCTATATAATGACCATCCATTATTCCAGAGGACTGATGATGAACATGCTATACATTAGATGGATTCAGAGTGCAGATTGAGACAAAATTTTATTATAGATATTGTGGGAATTTGTTTTGCTTTCCATGAATATTTGTTGCTAGAAATCTGCTTTTCTTTTCTTTTTTAGTAGGGTAAGGAATGAGAGGGAAGAAAATAAATTTCTATTAATTAAAAAATAGAGAGAGATGAGGGCGTGCTACAGATGTAAAATGTTGCATACACTTTAAGATGTCATTGTATTATTTATTAGTCTTATCTAACTGTTTTTCTTTGATACAAGAGACCTCTCATGAAGTGGGAGTAATATATAAATGTAATGTAAAAAACAAAACACATCAGCAAAATAAACAAACAAAAAAACCTCAGAAACTACTGCCAAAAAAATAAAAGTATCACTGGGGCCTAGTCAATCAACAAATAGACATTTATCAAGTACCTACTATGTACCAGGCATGGAGGCATGGTGCTAAGTGTTTGAGATACAAAAAGAGTATTCTCCCTGCCTTCAAGGGGATCACAATCCACATCTTCAAATCTTAGAGACATCTCCACCCCAAATGTTCATAAGGAATATTTGGCTCCTATTGTCTGATCAGCCATAATTGGACACACTGTGACTCTAACATAGTGATGTCATTTTAGTCCTCTTCAAAAAAGGAAGGACAACAACCAAGTGCCCCCTCCTACTCAGGTCCTTCTCCATCCCCTCACTTGTTACTCCTCTGGCTTACTCCTTAAAATGACTTTGTAATTATTTTGTACAGATTTGCTCATCTTGGTACATGTTGTTTTCCTCTAAAAGAATGTTAAGTGTCTTGAGGGTAGGCATTGTTGTGTTTTGTCTTTGTAGCCCCAGCTCCTGGAATAGTACCTGTCATATAGTAGGTGCTTAATAATTGTTTATTGAATTTAAATGAAATGAATTGCTAGACAGAGGGGTTATATTCTATGAAGAGAGGTTTTTTTTTTGACTTGTCTTATGTAATGCGTACTTATACACTACTTCTGAAAGAAAAATGCCTAGTCTATCTATCCTTCTTTAAAATATGCTTTAACTACAATTGTCTTACACATAGCTCTTAACATCCAGTTCTTTCCTGAAGTCTTTCTGAATTGATCAGAAGACATTTAACTCTCTTTTTCTTATCCAGTCTGGGCCTGAAACTCCTGCAGGGTATCTCTTTTATTTCTACAGTAATTATGTACTTAGTGTTTAGAATGTTAAAATTAGATAATCAGATTCTTAGAGTTGTAAGAGAGCTTAGAAATAAGTGAATCACTTAGCATAGTCCCTGGCATACAACATGTACTTAATAAATGCTTGCTGATTAATAGATTGATTGTTAGTTAATTAGTCCAACCTCATACCTAATGCAGAGATCTGTTCTACATTATCCTGACAAATAGTAGCCTAGGCTTTGCTTGAATACTTCCAATGGTGGGGATCTCTCTGCCTTATAAAATAACTCATTTCATTTTTGAACAGCTTCAATTGCCAAAAAAGATTTATAATCACTGCACAATAGTCCTAGTATTATTGTTGTAGACCACACAGGATAAGCCTAATTTTTCTTTTGCTTTTTCTTCCTCAAATGTACCCTTGCTCTAGGTTGTAAATATTAATCACTCAAGTGTTCATCTAAAATTCATATGTCTTTAATAAGTATGAAGGAGTAAAAGCATTGATCAGATCAATGCAATATTTTTAATAGAACTTAGAACAACATCAGAGATAATCAGATATGTAAATGCATTTTGAAGGTGATGGTTATGATATAGTTTTGACTACGATAGATATGATGAATGCCATTTGATATGACAAAATGAGAGGACATATGCTTAAACTTTATTGGACTTGGTTTCCCACACTGATAATTAGATAACCTGGCAGGTATGAATGGTTAAATCTTACTTGTAGGATAAGTCCTGTTCCAAACACTGGGCCTAATCCTGACCCTAGACCTGGAAATGAGATAGGGAAGGAGAAAGAGTACGGAAGAAGCCTTAAACTAGTAGCCATCTGTGTTAGCATGAAAGTCTCATTTCTCATGTCCCGTTCTGATATTGTTACCCCAAATTCCCAAGGATTGGGTTTTCCTGACCTTGATTGACAGTGACTATCATTTCCCTGATTTTGAATGCTTGATCATTTAGGCTTCAATGAACAACCAGCTGTTGGAAACTTTCACTTATCTACCCTGCCTTTGCTTGTACCAAAACTCCCAAACTTAGACTTTGCTTCAAGCTTGGCTCATGGAATTCATGACCCACTTGTCCTTTCCCTTCAGGCTAATCTCCCTTTCTCGGATCTACTTTATAGTTTCCTATTCTCTACATCCCTTGGCAATCCTCTTCTATTTAGATCCTTAAACTTCTCCCACTTCCACATGTTTGCCCACACTCTTCCTGTGGATCCCTATCATGATAGGCTGTGCGAAGTGTATAGCCCTCCAAATAGTGAGCCTGGTTACACCTAGTTCCTCAGCACTCATTCCTTCATTCCATTCCTGGTCTGACCATTTCACTCCCTTGCTCAGGAAGCACCAGTAATTTTTTATTACCTCTATAATTAAATAAAACCTCCTACATTTGGTCTTTATAGCCTTTCTCAAAATGGATCCAACTTACCTTTCCAACCTTATTACACATCACTTCCCTTTATACACCCTTAGGTCTAGCCAAAATGCTTTTCTTGCTCTTCCTCACATATGACTCTCCCTCTCCCATCTCCATACTTTTGAACAAGCAATTTGCTAACCATGCCTGAAATGCACAACTCCTCTGATTAGAATGCCTAGCTCCCTTCAAAGCTTAGTTTAAATGGCAGTTCCAACATGAGGTCTTTCCTGAGCTCCCCTGATGCCGGTGCTCCTTCCATTATTTTCCACTTATATTACTATATTTTATATACTTATATGTAAACATAATATCTCTTCTGATAGAATATAGATTGCTTAAGGTTATTTCTTTTCTTTTTTTGTATTCCCAGTACCTAGTGTCTAGTAGTATACCCAGTGCAGTGTCTGGTAGTATATCCAGTACAGTGTCTGGTAGAATGTAGAATGGGCTTAATAAGTGCTTGTTGATTGATTGAAAAGGTGAAGGGAATGTTCTGGCTTTAGGGAAAAAGACACAAATAGAGAAAGAGCTGATCTTGCCTTTTAGCAGAAAGGAGCCTTTGCCCAGTATAAGCTTGGACTAGGTGACAGTGCCTACCTAATTTTGCACTTGTATGGATGGCTGAGAGCCTTATGGAAACTCTTTCTCTGGAGGCCTTTGTAATAGACCAAAGGATAGCCTGCATGGAATGGCAAGAGGGGAAACCTCAAGGCAGGAGGATGCTGAAAGGCGTCTCAAAGTTCCCTCGGCTTTAAGGAGTCTTTAATCTTGCTTACCTCACAAGGATGCCTTGAAGATTTCTCCTAATATAGGAGCTAAGTTTGAAAATGCCTTGAGCTTCTTAGAAGACTAAATTCTGGCAACCATACCAACATGAAATAGGATGCTTGGTGCCCATAGGTATCACTTCAGTGCCTTTTGTGAAAATGGAATGAGTACTAAAAGCCTGTCAAGAGTTTCTGTTTGCTTTATCCCCTAAAAAGTAGGACCTTGCAAATTGAATGCTATGGTTGTATCATTTCTTTTCTTTTTTGACTCGGTGACAAGAAGAACATTATATTCCCTGCCTAATAGTTCTTAGTAAAGAGACTTCTCCCCATCCCCTTGTATTAAAGTCCATTAATTAAGATCCTCTTTATCTATCATGCTTGGTATTCCCTCTTTTCTTCCCTCTCCTCCTTCCATGCATACCCTGTTTTACTCCTGAAAGCAAGGACGGGTCACCTACCTTTTGTCATGAGCATTCAGATGAGATGTTCTGACAAATATGTGTGTGTGCGCTCACCAGTGTGTACAAAAGGGTGAAAGACCATTTTTAATCGGAAGTGTTTTGTTTTAAATAGAGGCTCACAAATACCCTCTTAAGAAACTCTGCTGGGAAGCTTTATCCCTCTGCATCCAGGCTTTGATGGTATAGCATAATACCTTTTGTTTCAGAAGTATAGGGCAACAAGAATCTTGAATACCAGAGGCCTGTATTATATCCATAACTGTAGACTCAACGGTGAAACAGAGGTTGGGGGAAGGTGAGAGTGATGGTTTTTCATTGGTGCAGGGGAGTCCTTCCAGCAAACAAGGCACAATAGAAGGCACCTTCTGAAGAGACGAAACAGTCTGTGGATAAATACTCACTTATTTCCCACACAATGGTCCCTATGCTTTGACCTTGCCCAACACTATGGTCCCTGCTTTTCAGGCCTATTGTCACAGAACAAGTATAGCTTTGTCTGTTTCACATACACTGAGCCATATGTGTTGAGATTTTTTTCTTTTACAAAATTTAATTTTTGCATGTGTGTGTTTTTACATCCTTTTTTGTTATTTATCTATTAGGACTGAATGGAGAGAAGTAAATTTCAACCTTGATTTCAGAATCTCTAGACCCACTGGAAACTTTGAAACTATGGAGTTGTCAGGAGAAAAAGCAGAGAGTGCCATGGAGTGGCTGTGTGAACCTGAATAAATTTTAGCCTTGATTCCAGGGTCTCAGATATTTTATATTGTAATTCATTGACAGAAAGGAGACCAGTGAAGAATTATGTGGCTTGGTCTTTAAACATTAATAATAGCTTATATTTATATAACAAAGTTATTTATGTAATATCTTCCTACTTGCCCTTCCTAGCAGCTCCGTGAGGTAGGTGGTACAAGCATTTCTTTCCCCATTTTTATGTTTGTTGTTTAGTCAATTACTCACATTCAACTCTGCGTGATGCCTTTGGGGTTTTCTTGGCAAAGATACTAGAGTGGTTTGCCATTTACTTCTCCAGTTCATTTTACAGATGAGGAAAGTGAAACAAACAGGGTTAAGTGACGCCCACTTTACAAATGAGGAAATTGAATCACAGAGAAGGAAAATGACTTCTTATAGTATTGTAGGATGTTGGAAGAGAGCTTAGAGGCCATCGAATCCAACAGTCTCATTTCAAAGACAAGGAAACTGAAGACCAAGAAAGTTAAATTGCTGAGGGTCATATAGCCAGAATTTAGCAGGGTTAGGAACTTTGAGGGTATTCCCCTTCTAGACTGATACATTTGTGATGGTCAACTAGGCCATCTTTCGTCTAAATTCTTATTTAGCCTTGGTCATTGAATAGGCCTTGCCTCAGACAAACTGAGACCTGGAAAAGACCTTAATTTAGAAAAGTCAAGGTTGTCTACTACATCCTGGTCCATTGCCAGTCATCTTGACTTTTGTCTTGCCACTGGACTCTGATGACTCTGGAGGAAACAGTAAGACTGACAACTTTCTACAGCTTTGCTTCCCTTAAATCCAATTCACTTGAAAGTCAAAACATCACCCTCATGATATCACTGGTCCTCTTCAAGAATGACAGATGAACAACAATAATAATAATAGCAGGACTAGAATTCAAGACCAGGCCTTCTGATACCAAGCTTGGTACTCCTTACAGTATAGCATGGATCATTCACAAAAGGACCAATAAATATTTATGCTTTATAGTGAACAATGCCTTGAGACTGTTTGTCAATGTGTTGTTTGAGAGAGTACCAGATTTGGGCTGCTTCTGAAATAGCTTTTTAACATGAAGTAAAAAGTCTTCAGTCTTGTAATAAAGGAGATCTGGGTCTAGACTGTTCTACCATTAACTAATTGTATTAGTAGGCTGTCCCTCTAGTAATTAATTCCTTCATGTAAAAGGTAAGCTGGTTGAATTTGTAATTTTGCAAAAAAGTGACTAAAATTTTCATAACCTTTGATCCAAAGATTCCACTGTTAGTCATATGTCCTAAGGGGATCAGTGACAAAAAAAGAAGGCTTGGTATACACTAAAATATTTATATTAACACTTATTTTTGTGATAACAAAGGACTGGAAACAAAATAGATGACATTGTTTAGGGAAAGGCAAAAAAATGGTATATAAATGGAATGAAATATTACTGTGTTGTAAGAAACAATGAACATAACTAATCCAGAGAAACATGGAGAAACTTACATGTACTTAAGCACAGAGAGGTAAGCACAACCAGAAAATCAACATATACAATGACCAAAACAATGTAAGGTGTAAGAATAACAGCACCAAAGCAATTGTAACACCCAAACTTGTTGGCCAAGAAAAGATACAAGAATATACATTCCCCTCTCCCTGCCTAGTTCTTTGCAGAGTTGGGGGACCATGAGTATGGAACAATGCTTTTAAAAAATTTCTTCCTCTTTTTAAAATCCTTTATTATAAAGGATGACTTTCTGGAAGGGAGCAGGAGGAAGAATATCATGTAAAATAAAAGTGACATAAAAACTAAAGTCGTCAATAAAAATTTGTATAAGAAAAGAAAGTGAGCTCATTGTACTAGGCAGTTTCTAAGGTATCTTCTGGCTCTCAAGATTTTTTTTCCTATCAAAATTCCTTTTATTCCTTCCTACACTTCCTTTTCAAATAGGCCAGAGAACTGGACTTAAAGTCAATAGAAGTATTTAAATCCCAGTTACGATACTGTGTGACCATGTTGTTGTTGTTGGCTCTTGGTTTTTGAAGATGACCAATGACATCATGGGACGATGTCATGACTTGCTTGTGAATTAGATTTAAGTGAGGCAGAGTTGCACAGAGTCATCAGCCTCACTGTCTCTTCCAGAATCATCAAAGTCCAGTGGCAAGAAAAAAGCCAAGACTACTGGCAATGGCCTGGGATGCAATGGATGACATTGGTGTCTTTGAAGTTCTAAGCACTTCATAGCACTTGCTTCAACCACCTTCATGGTCTTTTGCACAAATTGTTCTCATCTGCCCATTCTTTGAGGAGAAGTCTTCACATGCTTGGGGTAGACATACATGGGTTTAGGCCTGATGGTTACCCTCAACCTGGTTTAGCCTATCTGCTGAAACAGTTTTACTAGAATGTGGCTGCCAGGTGTGCTACAGCTTCTTGGAGCCACAGGTGAGAGTTGGGTGACAGGTGGACACCAAAGGTAGATGAGCAGCCCTGAAAAGGGCTCAGCAAGCCCTCACACCAGGTGTGCTAGTCCTCTCTGAGCACCCCATACACCTGTATATGTGACCATGTACAAATTATTTAACTTCACTGTGCCTCAGTTTTCTCATCTGCAAATTGGAATAATAATGTATGTATTAACTATATTGAAAGGTTGTTGTGAGGACATCACTTTGAAAAGCTCTATATAAACATGAATTGTTAACATTCAATCATAGTCAAGGCTCATTAATGTAGCAGGATGAATTAACTATAGACCACAGGTTATATTTCAAAGCTATGATTAAATTGTGATTTTCTTTCATCCTGTCTCTCTTTTGGGCTGTGACTGTGCAAAGTAGCTCTAATCAAATGTTTAAATCAGAATTGCTTTTGTTGCCAGTTTGCATCAGGGCTTCTTAGATGAACTTCAAAGGCTCCCCTGAATTTGGATGGGAAAAATATTACATCTTTATTTCAACGTAATTAGTTTCCTTTACAATCCTATGTATTTTATCTCATGCATTAAAAACATTATTCTGGCTTCACCAGACCTCATGATATGAAAAAAAGTTAAGAATCCCTGTTTTACATGGTGTTGGGATCTGAAAGTGTTTCTCCCACTGGTTTTGCAGCTAATGTTATGCATCATTAAGAGAGGCCAGACTGGAACTTATAGCTGCATGTCCTTGAGAATGATTCTACCCAAAAGCTATATATGATTGGGTTAATTGTGACTGTAATCTGTCTAGACTCAGTATTAAGTTGTCTCTATATAATGCCTAAGCATCTACAGATTTCTAATTTAATGGGGAAATCAACTCCACTGATTGTTTCAATCGACATGAATTTATTAAGCATTTACTATGTGCCAGACACTTTGCTAAGAACCAGAAGTAGAGAGGAAAAAAAGTGAAATGCTTCCTGCTCTCAAGGAGCTGATAGTATAACAATATATGCAATAAAAATAAATGCGGAATATAAACAAGCTAAAAATAATGTTGAGGGACACTGAGAGCTCAGGAGAATAGAACCGAGCTCCATTTAGGAAGAGGCATTTAAGCTGGAGCTTTGAAAAGAGCTAAGAACTTGAAGAGGAAGAGGTGATGAAGGAGTACATTGTAGGACAAAAGGACAGATAGCCCGTGTCGAAGCAAGGAGATGGAAGATGGCACGTTATGGATGACAAATAGCATGCAGAGAAGTTCCACTGGAACATAGAATTCCTGAAGGAGCATAATGTCTACCAACCTGGAAAGGTGAGTCTGGAAATAGATTGGGAAGAACTTGGGTAATCTATCAAAAAGGAAATATGGAGAGCTATTGAAGCTTTTTGATGAGGGCAGTGATAGAGTCAGAAAATCAGCTTAATGGGGGACAAATTGGGTAGGTGGGTGGGGATGAGGGAGGGAGAATGGTTAGGAGGTTATTTCAATAGTTCAGGAGAAAGATGGTGAGGATTTGAATGATGGTGGCCATGAAGTAAGTAGAGAAAGGGGGAGGGATGTGAGAGCGGTTGACTGATTTCAAAGTCAATTCAGCCCAAGTTCTTAGGCATCCTTCAAGGACTATCTCAAGGCCTACCTCCTTTCTTTAAGCTTCCTGAAGTATTCTAACCCTCACTGATTCCAGCAGGTGGTGCCCCGTGGCACTCCTCATTGTGATTTCTCCAGCTGTTCTTCACGATGAGGCTCCTCAAGGATCATTAGCCCTTCGTTAGAGAAAATCCTTCTTTGTCACAGGCTCTGTACCAGCACTGCAGAGATACTTCAGAGCTTCTCTATCTTGGCAGGAAATACAGTTCTCTCCCACCTCACAACTTTAATACAAAGGGGTTAGTGAGGATAACTCATCTCGGCCACTGGCTCAAGGGCCCACCTATTGGATTCTCCCCATTTTAGAGGTCTAAACACCCCAATTTCATTTGACAAAGTAACAGTCAGATTGACTTTCACAAAGGAATATTTATTTTAAAGGTGTAGCAAAAACAAACATACAAGCATTCTCTCATAACACCTGGGTGTGGGGACATAATCCCCCATATACCATTTGCCCTCAGTCCCAGGAGAGGGGAGAGAGGTTAGGTTTACAAATTAACTCAATTTCTCTATAGCATAGTCCCTCAAAGGTCCAAGTCCAAAGCCCTCCTTCCCAATCTCATCCCTACAGGCTTGTATTCCGGCACTGTGGCTTCACAGGGCCTCCCTGATGGGGTGGAAACAACATCTAGCCTGGAATATTGGCTCCAAGGTTTTTATGGATTGAACACCTGGGTCCAGAGACTCCCTTGCCTGCATATATAACTGAAATGGACAAACAAAACAGACTGAAATAAGACTCATTTCTTTTTGGAGCCATAAGGTTAAAAGAGAAGAAAAAGTGGGTCTTCCCCAGCTTAGTGCATGCTGCCCATGCTTTGGGTGAACAGGACCTTCAGCCCTGGATGCTGCTGGAAAGAGAGAGTGACTATCACAGTCTGGCAGTTTTAAAGATACAATCTATTCTGGTTTTACAGCCAATGGAAAGAGATTGTTCCCACCAACACAGTAAGGGAAGCAGGACATCTTTCCCCAGAAGCAGATCCCTACCATCTTCCACATGGGAATCTCCATATTAAGTGATCTGGTTATGTGCAAGACCCAATTAGAAATTAATAAATAAATGTAGTTCTCTGTGGCACAGTGGATAGAGTGCCAGGCCTGGAGTTAGGAAGACCTGAGTTCAAATTCAGCTTTAGTCATTTACTAGCCATGTGACTCTGAAAATGTCATTTAACATTGTTTGCCTCAGTTTCCTCTTCTATAAAATGAACTGGAGAAAGAAATGCCAAACCACTTCAGTATGTTTGCCAAGAAAACTCCAAATGGGGTCAAGAAGAGTTGAACACAACTGAAATGACCAAACAATAACAGCAATGGTTTCATATAGTTTAGTCTTGTTTCTCCAATAAGATTAAAAACTCCTTGATTTGGTTTTTTTTTTTTTTCCCTAGGCAATAGGGTTAAGCGACTTGCCCAGGGTCACACAGCTAGTAAGTGTTATGTGTCTGAGGCCGGATTTGAACTCAGGTCCTCCTGACTCCAAGGCCAGTTTTGTTCTATCCACTGCGCCACCTAGCTGCCCCATTAAAAACTCCTTGAAGAGAGGGATCTGTCATATCCTTTTTTTGAGGCAGCTCTGCAGCTCTAATGGATTAAAATGTCACCCCTGCCCTCAAGTTTACATTTTTATAGGGGAAAATAACATATATAGGGGAGTATTGACCAGGGAAGGGAATTATATTCTGCAGAGATAGAAAAGAATGGAGATAAGTGACAGGAGATGATGAGATGGTCTGGGTGTATGGTTGGATGAGGCATGAAGGGGAAGAATAATGTGGTGCCTAGAACAAGCAAGTAGATGGTGTGGGCACACATTCAGCTGCCAATCAACTAGTCTGGGCCCTAGGGCAGCCACTCAGAAGATGAGTTGATTAACATCTCCAGGGACTGGGGGCATGGATTCTAGAAGTCCTGTATATGTAGGTCCAGGTCAAGAGCAGCAGAAAGCACATTTGATGACTTGAAGTTCATCTTACTCCCTATGTTAATATTCCTAGATAATATATTTATATAGCAATTAAGCTATTTGGCACAAAGGCATAAATAACTGCCTATATAATAAGAAACCAGATGTATGCATTAATTCTCACAAGTGTCCTTGAATTTTAAAATAATTTGTAACTCTAAACCAGGATCTGTGCTGGTAGAATTTCATCATAATTATTTTGGGGGCAGGGGTCCTTTTTTATATCTTTCAAGTTATATTATGTAGGTACCTGCCTGTTCAGTCATCACTTAAGATAATCACTGCCTGAAAGCATCAGTGAAGACAAAGTGATACTGGGTCAAAGGGAAAACAGAGGCTTGGGTATCATCAGGGAAAAATCCAGCAACATTATTATCTCTATACAAAATCATAAAGTGTTTGTACCTATAGTACTGCTTTCAGGTCTGGCTAACTGTTACAGCGAAAAATCCTTCTGAAAATACAAAACAGAACTGGAGAAAGTGCAGAGAAAGGCAATGAGAGCTATTAAGAGTTGGAGGGGTTTTCCCAGGAGGACAGACTAAAATGTTTAGAGGCAACATGGCTGCCTCTAGGAGTCAGGAAGACCTAAGTTCAAATCCAGACTTACTAGTTGTGCGACTCTGGCCAAGTCAATTTTTATTTGCTTCAGTTTCCTCATCTGTAAAATGGGGATAATAAAAGCACCTACCCCCCATGGTTGCTGTAAGGATACAATGAGATAATAATTGCAAAGCATCCTGCACATACTAAGCGCTATATAAATGATAGTTATTACTATTACTGTTAGCATGATTATTATTGTTATTGGTATGTCTTATCTTCCTACTAGATTATGAGCTGTATTAAGGCAGATACAAATATCTATAAGACTTATTACATTAGATTATGTAAGGACACAAGAATCTATTAGAAGGGGGAGATTCACTTAAATTAGTATAATGACAACAAAATGCTGCTGCTCTGAGTTCAAATGATTTCTTTTGACTGAATTTATTCAGATCAATTTGAAATTTCGACATTTACAAGCAATGTAGTTTTCATCCTCTAAGAGTTAATAATCTATACACAAAAAAATGCTGACAGATGCATAAGTAGAAGCCATAAAGAAATTCTAAATGTGTAATTTAATAGTAAGCCACAATGGATTGCGTAAGATGACCTCTAAGATTTTATATGGATCTACATCTAGGGTTCTGTGACTCTATGATCCTAATGTAGCAGGAGTTGGAGTATGAGTGGGAAAAGGCATCTGGGGCCACCGCAGGGAGCTCCCCTAGAGATTTCTGGAGACTCTTGTTACATGGGTGACTCAGGGCAGGAAGAGCCAGTGTGTCAGTGGAGATTGTATCAGGATTATCCTAGACTTTCCCGTGAGAGTTAGGGAAAGTAGAAACACCCTTTCTCCCCAATCCCACCTGCCTCAGCCCAATTAGAAAGGGAAAAGCCACATGACACCTAGAGCTGGGATTTAGCTAAGTGAAATTGAGCCCAGACCTCCGGCTGCCTCTTTTCCTCTGTGTATATTCCTCTTGCCTAATCATAGGTGATGAAACAGTGATCCTGAGATGCAGTCTTGGAGGCCCACTTGTGAATCTGGAAGTCAAGATATCCTGGGTCTCTTGCTCAGAGCTAAGTGGTGGGGGGATTTTTTGCATTGAAGAAGATGACCACCAAAATGAGCCTAAGCCCTGGCTTGGCTTGTTAGTCAGTCGATAAACATTTACTAAGTGCCTACTGTAACCTAGGCACTATGCTAAATTCTAGGGTTAGAAAAAGAGGCAACAGAAAGTCCATGTCCTCAAGGAGCTCACAATCTAATGAATTTCCAGAAGACAGCTACCTTGAGGGAATTGTTTAGACAGTGCAGAGCTAAGGCAAATATAAAAATAGCTATATATCAATCTTCCAAACTACTTCATGTTCTGATGTTGAAGTTTTAATCTTCCAAAAGAGCATACCATTATTTATTACTGCAATTTTTTTAGCTTGTCTAAGTTTTTCTGTTAATACAAGTTGAGTTTGACAGTAGTTATGTTTACTGAATCCTATTTTAAGTCTTTTTGTCATTTTGTCCTGGTGAGAACATTTTTGTTTAATATTTCTTTTGTATATAGGAAATAAATACCTGTCCCATACTCGATTTACATTGGACTTTGAGTATCTTTCTACTCCCCCTTTGGGGGAGACCCGAGACATGAGCCAAACCTAAGTTTTAAGTCAGTTCTCCTCTGGGTGCCAGGGTGGGGAAGTGTAACGAGCCAAGTAGCAAACAAAAATGAGTGTGATCTTTCTTGTAAGAGGTCACCTAGAACTAAACTTAGTCACATGTACTTGTGTTCAGAGCAGATAGACTTCTAATTGGAAAGGGAGTGAGTTCAGTGACACAGATCTTGGCCTCAGCAGTGTGGTTCTAATTGTTCAACTAGCAAACTGTAAAGAAAGGAGCATTTCTTGTGAATTTTGTGGCTGCCCAGTGCATTCTGATTTTAAAGTGATGGGAAAAAGTTTATATGGTAGTTCTTTTTATCCCTTCTCATATTTTGGATGGAAGGAGAAGAAATATCTAGTTAGCTAAAAGATCATTTAGAAATAAAGATGGGAAACCATAAGCCAATCCACCAACTAGAAAGTATATTAAGGGCTTACTGTGGGCCAGTTACTGTGCTGAAGATACAAAGGAAAAAAGCAAAAATAAACAAACCAAGAAAACATTCCCTTCCCTCAAAGAGCTTACTTTGCCGGCCCATACCATCATCAGCCTTCTTGATTAGCTAATAGTGAGGCTGAGATGGGAAGAATGAACCAATGAGCTCAATGCAGAGAGCAGAGAGCTAGTAATATCAATCCCCAAATGATCTTTGGAGTGTTTTGAATGTAAAGAAACTATTCTTGGTTGGGAGACATCACATTACATGGACTGAGGTTTCTATAGTAGAGAAGATCATTGGCCAGGCTAGGCCTGGGGGAATTTTGCTCAAAATTAGGTTTAAAAGATTAGATGTCATTCAGTATGAGATTAGATATTCATTTCATACATATTTTTATTCAATATTTCTAAATTTTCATATAGTCCTTTCTTTCACAAATAAACCTTAGGAAATACCCTCTTGGGGTCTACACTTTGAAAAGTGTGGAAACTGGGGGTACAGGAGAATGAGAAAAGGGGTACTTAACCTGGACACTTAGGTAGATTCCATGGCAGAGGAAGGGAGACAGGTGTGAGAGATCGTGGATCTGAAAGGCTTAATAACTCATCTTTAGCAATCTAGGAAGTTTACAAAGCAGTGAGAGATAACAACTTCAAAGCCAAAAGTCATTTGGGAAGCTTGAGGTGGGTTTTATACTTACAACCATATCAAACAATTACAACCATGATTTAACAGCAAAGAAATCACAGGCAAGTCAAGGACAAGAGGATTCTGGCATGGGAGGCAGGGGTAATACAGAACTGAAGTCAATAGAAAGCCTAGTCATCATCAGAAGAAAGTCAGTTTCTTTCTAGACTTTTTAAAATATTCTATTTGCTCACAAAGTCTTTCTTTCAAACTGGCCTGCTAGCTATTCCCTGTTCCATTTTTCTGCTTCCATGCCTTGGGTGGTCCCCCATGTCTAGAATGCATCACTTCCTCATTTCTTAGAATCCCTAATGATCTCCAAGACACAGTTCAAGTGCCAGTCCCTACATAGGACTTTTCTTGATTTCCCCCAGTTGCTAATGCTTGCTCCTTCTGGAATTTACTTTGCATTATTTTCTATTTATTTCATATTTAGAAGCAGCTAACTGGTACAGAGGATACAATACTGAAATTGGGAGCTGGAAAGACCCGAATTTAAATCCTACCTCAGACACTAACTGTGTCACCATAAGCAAATTACAAACCTCTGTGAGCCTCAGTTTCTTCATCTGTAAAATGGAGATAATAATAGCATCTACCTCCTGGGGTTGTTATGAGGACCAAATGAAATAATATTTGCAAAGAACTTTACATATCTTAAAGTACTGTATAAATGCTATTACTTTCTATTTATTTTGCATTTACTTATTCCTATATGTATATACTATGGATAGATATACTCTATTTATGGAGAGGAGGTTGGATGAGGGTACTCAATACTAGTGTTCCGAAGACCTGGATATAAGTCCTGCCTCTGATACATAGTCACCATGAGACTATGGGCAAATCATTCACCTGCTCAGTAACCCAGCAGCTCTATAATGTACAGATGAGTTGCTGATCTGCATTGGGTGGAGGGACTTTCCAAACTGGGAGCTGCATCCACTGATAAATCACAAGTCTGGACCAAACAAACAAACAAACAAACAAATACATCCCCAGTGCCTAGCATATAATAGGCCCTTAATGAATATTTGTAGAGTTAGATTGAAATTGAAAGTAGGGAATTTTTCTTTTTTTCTTCATCGTATCCCTGGTCCTTAGTTCAGTGCCTTGCAACTAGTAGGTGCTAAATAAATATTGGTGGAACCAAATGGAATAGCTGTGACTTGCCCGAATTCAGCAGGCTAGGCTAGAGGAGTCCACTCTGATCATGAAGGCTTTGTGGTAGAAGTGGCATTTACGGAGGTTTGGGGCTGAAGGGTGAAAGTTTTTTGGATCCAAAGAACTGAGAGGTGGTAAGGGACCCCTGAGAGGAAGAAGGCTCTGGACCGAATGTCCTGAAGTTTGATTCTAGTTCTAGTCACACAATTGATTCAGAGTGGGTTCTTACACAGCCCAGCCATCCAATTTAATCACGTTGGAAATTTTGGTCATTATCTTTTCCTAACCCTCCCCCTTCCCCCAGCCTAACAAAACAGGGAAAAAAGCAGGGTCAGCAGGGGCTAATGAATTGTTGTTAGGGTCATACCCGAGACTGTCCCCACCGGAATATTCTGGTGGATCAGGGTCTGGTCAATTCAGTCAAAATAATTGAACTGGTGATGCATGTATTCACAATGACAATATGTTATTTTTGGATCAGTAAGACCCATTTAGCTCCAACCTATTAATACTAAGAATTCTGGAGCCCTCCCAAGTCTGACCTTTCCGTAATCACTTCTTACCAGGGTGAGAATGAATAATCCCTCTTTCACTGTGCCCACAGAAGATGTCTTTATACTGAACTTTCCTAAAGCTCTTTTTTTCTTTTTTAACCAATGAACTGGACTCATGTATGAAGCAAAAACACAGTAAAATTCTAAAAAAAGTTTGGTCACTGAACGGAGGGTCACGGATGGACATGCACATCATCTTTGCCAAATGAGCCATCCTTTACCAAAGAGCTTTATGATTGGTTGACGGGTAATAGATCATTTCCATTTGCAAGTACTAGGGGCCGTCAAAGGTGTCCGGATGTTAAAGCTATGACTATTTTAATGATCACTGGCTGAAGAGTATTAAAAAAAAAAAAAGCTAAGCTTTCAGAGCTTAAGACTTATTGCTTGTATTTTCCCAGCTTTCTTAAAGTAAAAAGGGGTGTTGTAGAAAATGATAAAATTTATCATTTATAGCGAAATATTAATGTAGCAGCAGGAGATTCGATGTGGCCATCTATCTATGAGCATTCAGACTTCAAACGGAGCATAAACAGGAAATTAATGGTTTGTCTAGTGTAAGGGACAAATAAATGCAAATGTAGTCTCATTAATATCAAGTGGGTGACTTCTTGGTTTATGGGGTTTGGATTGATTTTGTCAAAGGCCAATAGATTTATTTTTAAAAGTCTTTGAAATTTAGCATCCATATACCCATTATTTGAGGGAAATAAAACGCACAGCACTCCCTGACGCCCTCTTCTCCTCCTCCTTAACCCCCCTTCCTGGATGTTGTTTTACTTAGATAAAGTTCTCACATTAGGACTTACTTTCACACTGAAATATGTCCCTTGTAGGAGCTGCTATAAACGTCAGCATTTTCCACAGCATTAGTTTACGGGCAGAGTGAATTTTAATGGCATCGTAATCTTGCTGCAATCAATTGTGGTGCATGAAAAAAAAGCTATGGGAGTGTCCATTAAATAGAGCTTTGCATCACTTTTAATACTCAAAAGCCTTAAAAATCTCTCCCCCCCCATGTCTATTGACAAAATAGTTGTTGTTTTTTTCCTGTTCTGAGTTGAAGTTGAGCTGAACAGTTTCATTTACCATTTATTTCCTTTTTAGGGGGAAGGAGAGTGACTTTCCCTCTTCCCCCAAGGAAGATTATGACTCTGCCAACTCTAATATAGTCGGGGGAACTAAAACATTAGCTTCTTCTCAGTTTTCTGATTCTAAAGTGATTCCTTCATCTCATTTGCTTCCATGAATTGCCTTCTTTTCCTATCACCTAAACAAATTTGTTGTCATACTTCCCCAGATTCGGGATCTCATTAGTTTAGGTGTCTTCTCCACCAGTGCAGATCGAAACTCATCTATTCCTTCTCACCCTGAGTGCTTCTTGGTCATATATTTCCATTGTCCTCCTGAGGATCTAACCAACATGCTAGAGGCCTCCTTCTGGATCTTCTAATATTACAAGGATAGTTGCACAAACAGTTTGTCCATCTTAGTGTACTACTGCTCTCTCTAGGTGACCAACCCATCTCCTTTTCTCCTTTTCTTTTATTCTTGTTTGGTCATTTATACCATTTCTTGCCTATAATTTGTTATTGGTAATGTGTTATGGCCTAGGTACATCCATCATGCAACTTTCTATTGCCCTCTGGGTCACCTATAATCCTGACTCTTCAGAGATTGTGGTGTTCTATAAAATGCAGCCGTATGTCATCAGGAGAATATTGGTATCATGCAGTTGTTAAATATTTAGTCAAGGTACCACATAATTATACAAATTGCACTCTTTCCACAGTCCAAATTCTTAAAATTTTTCACACATATATTCTTTTTATCTTTTAAAAAATTATTTATTTTTTATTTTGAGGTCCAAATTCTCTCCCTCCCTTCTGCTCCTCTCCCACTCATTGAGAAGGCAAGCAATATGATATCCATTATGCATGTAAAGTTATGCAAAACATATTTCTGTATTAGCCATGTTGCAAAAAAGGCAAGAAAAATAAAGAAAATTAAAAACAATATACTTTAATCTATACTCAGAGTTTATCAATTATTTTTCTACAGATGGATAGCATTTTTTTCATTGTGAGTCCTTTGGAATTGTTTTGGATCATTGTATTGATCAGAGTAGGTAAATCTTAAATAGTTGATCATTATTACAATATTGCTGTTACTGTGTATAATGTTCTCCTGGTTCTACTTACTTCATTTTGCATCAGTTCATATAACTCTTTCCATGTTTTTCTGAAACCATACTGCTTGTTATTTCTTGTAGCAAAATGGTATTCCATTAAAACTATATACCACAACTTGTTCAGCTATTCCCCAATTAATGGGTATCCCTTCAATTTCCAATTATTTGCCATCACAAAAAGAACTTCTATAAATGTTATTGTACATATAAGTACTTTTCATTATTCTTTGATCTCTTTGGAATACAGACCCAGTAACTGTATTGCTGGGTCAAAGATTATGCAGAATTTTATAGCCCTTTGGGCATCCACATATACATTCTTAAACATAGGTTCCATACTTCTTAAAATGAGTTTTTTTCCCATTTTCAATTTTTTTTGTATAGAAATTGTTTTTGGTTATGATCCTTTTCTAAAGCCCTCATAAGATTTAATGTTTTTAAGTTTCCACTTTTTAAAAATTGAAACAGGTTTAACAGAATCCTGGGATGTACCAGAAGAAGAATATGCAAACATAGAAGAGGTTGGGTGGGGGAGCATTTGACAAATCTCCCTCCCATCTGAGCTAGGCAAAAGAGAGTTGAACACAAGGAGTCTAATGTACAAATATATTTAATTCAACAGAGAAATCGGTAGACTGGGAGATAGGTGCTTTAGAGGAAGGGTGGAATTGGGAAGTGTCATGAGCAAAGGAAACTTCAGTTTCTCTGACTTCTAATCTAGTCTTCTTTCTACTACACACCACAGTCTTTCAATAAAATAGCCTATATGAGGATAGAGCCTTTGACCTTGGCATCATCAATACCACACTCTAGTCGACTAGCAATCACACGAGTAACAATAACAAAAATCTATCTAACTACTATATTCAATCATGTTGCTGGCATTTTCTCATATACTAATAAGACAAGTCAATAAGATAAAACATTTTTAGTTCCAGTCAACCTGTCATTTTGTAGAAAAAAACGTTTAAATATAATCACTTTATATTCTGAATTTGGCAGGGGGACAGTGGAAATGTGCACAAGTAGCTTCACAGGATTCATCTATCGGTTTAACTTAAAAAATCATGGATGCCTTTGACTAACTGAGAAGCCAGTTGAGCATAACTCTAAGTTATTGTTCTTGGCATTAAAATTATAAAATAATTCAACTGCACTGAATTAGCAAAGTATCTCAGCACCACAAAGCTCATATTTTGCTCATAATTTTGTCCAGTCTCTAGATTGGTGAAGAGTTTAAATACTACGTGTGGATGGAGTTCAATTTTATGACTAATAGTTCCCTTCCTTGAAATCAGAGGAGCACTGGACTTAGATTCAGAGGAATTGGGTTCAAATCTCAAGTGAGATCTTGGGGAAGCATTAATCTTTCTGGGCCTCAGTTTTTTCATCTGTGCAGTGAGGAAGCTTTGGGCTTCTAACTTAAGCTAGATAGCTTTTAAGATGTCTTGCAGCTCCAAATGGATGGTTCTATGACTTAATGAAAATGGTGAAGAGCAACTATACAGATAATTTGCTGTAAGTAATGTGTGATAGGGAAGGTAAGATCCAAACAAAGTACTCTAGGAATAGAGTGACATAAATGATGTAAAATAATGTAGTAATAAGTAATATAGTAAGAAGGTGTCTGTTTTCTCCATTTTATTCCCATTTACCTTTGAGTGAAGTTGGGATCTTGAGTTATTATGCCACAGATATGCATCTATGAATAAAAGATCATAGGCAACATAGAAAAATGGAAAGGTTATTGGACTAGAGATCGGAAAAACTGTAGAGGCTACTATAATTTGTCTCCTGTTTACCTTTCCATTCCTTTTTTGATATTATTCTTCTTTATGAACTCACTGTTAGAGTCAAACTAGAGTACTTACTATTTCCTGTACATGATATTCCAGTTCCTGCTTTTATACAGGCTCTCCCCATGTGCAAAATTTATTTTCTCTTCACCTTGGCTTTCTATAGTTCCTAGCTTCCTTCAAAGTACAACTCAAATAAAATATTAGTTATATTATATAATATCCATTTTCATGTTATATCTACTTATTAGCAACACTGTCTCCTCTTTAGTTATCCAAGCTGAGAGATCTACCCATTCAAAGAAGAACGGTAGATTATGATATTATATGAGTTCTCTAACCACTCTGCCTCAGTTTGCTCATCTGTAAAATGATGAGATTTGACTAGATGATCTTTAGTTCTAAATCTATAATCTTTGATAAGTGGCCATTCAGCCTCTTCTTGAATATCTGCATCTGAAAACTTCCTGAAGCATGACATTCTACTTTTGGTTGGCTCTACCTTTCAAAAAGAGCCCACATGAAACCTGCTGCATGGGATCAAAATACTCAGTT
Organism: Vombatus ursinus; assembly: GCF_900497805.2. Classification (NCBI taxonomy): domain Eukaryota; kingdom Metazoa; phylum Chordata; class Mammalia; order Diprotodontia; family Vombatidae; genus Vombatus; species Vombatus ursinus. The sequence continues at coordinate 14,476,704 of NW_020954737.1, read as the reverse complement.
TGTGTTGATCCACTTACTAAAGAAGGACTATGACATAGAGAGACCGTTTTACTTTCCCTTTATCCTGCTGGAAAAGTCTCAAGAGAGGTGAGATGTATGCAGATGTGGAGGTATGTTCATCTGCACTACAGGTAAGGCATATGGGGGTACTGATGTTTGAGCATCTGCTGGATTTCAGCTGAAGTCATGGCATCTTCTAACCTCAGTGGCTCATGTGAGCAGCCCAAGAATGAGACAAGAAACGTGTCTAGGCAGACCAGCTGTTACTCATGTTTCCACATGGGAGAAGATAAAACACATGGTGATTTTTTTTTTCTTTCGCCTGTCCTTTCCCCTTCTTCTCCAGGAAAAGCTTATGTTAAATCTAAACCTTACCTATTCTATAAAATTTGCTTACATTTCTGTTAAATTAATTTGGAAAGCCAGCCTAAAAGTGCATTTGATTGTAGTAATTTCTGATTTGTATGTCTTTTATTAGTGGGAATAGGTTGCTGAGAGAAGGGCAGTGAGTGACCAGCATTTTAAACTGAGAGAGAATGAGACAGAGAAAATAGATTGTCTTGAAAAAAATGACAGAATCTAAATGAAAGAAAATCTTGTCCATTTATATTTTCATAAGTTCTCAATGTGAGGTAAAAGTAAGAATTTAGCTTTTCTCTTAGATAAAATGTGAACTCACCAATAATTTCCTTTTGGTGAGTATATGTGTGGTGGAGTTGATGATTCATTCCCATTGTTTTAAAATACTTAAGAAGACCTTTCTGCATGGTAGGCAGGTGGGCAGATAGGCAGGCTGTATACATGTACTGTGTGTTAGTCATTTTGTTAGGTACTGGGGGTATAAATACAAGCAAAAAGACAATCCCTGCCATAAGGAACTTACATTTTACTAGAGGAAGACAACACATAAAAGAAAGCTGGAAAAGGGAGGAGTGGTGAAAAGTCTGTAGAGCCAGAAGCACAACTGAGAGGGGAATTGGGCAGGGAATGGAGCATGGCAGACCTGGACCTCATAGCTTATCTCACTCAACTCCCTCATTTTATAGATGAGGAAATTAAGGGAAGTTAATGACATGCCAAAGATCACATAGGTAGTAAATAGCAGAGACCATATTTGAATTGAGGCATTCCTCTTTCACAATTAATACTTTTCCCTCCATACTACCTTGGCTAGGAAAGGCTGGCAATAGCACATTCCACAGGTCAAGGCCAAAGGGATAGGACAGGAAGAAAAAAGTACCTACTTTGTGCCAACTATTGTGCTAAGTGCTTTATAAATAATATCTCATTTGGTCCTCACAACCCTGGGAGGTAAATGCTATTATTATCCTCATTTTATAGCTGAGGAAACTGAAGTTAAGTGACTTGCTTAGATTCACAGAGTTAGTAAGTGTCTAAAGCCAGATTTGAGCACAGGTCTTCCTGACTCAAGTCCCAGCATTGTATGAAATGCACTGCCTAACTTCACTAGGGATCTAGGGCATAAGAATTCTAATCCTTCTCTTCTAAAGCACTCCAGCAGAATCCTTTTACTTTATACAAATAACCCCTAACAAACACACAACTACATTTCAGTATGACATTTCTTTAAAATGTGTAAAAACAGCTACACAATGCCCTGTAACTCTTTTCTTCTCTAAGTTACTTTCTTTACTTCCTTTAACTTATTTAATGATTCCCAAATTTACCATAGAATTCTAATACCTTCTGCTTTGTTTGTTCTGGGAAGATCCTAGGAAGGAACAGATTTACTGATGCCTGCTTTTTTCTCACTTCTCTGACCATGGTTCAGCCAGAGTAATTGACAAAGGGTCAACATGATTCACCTGAATTGCCCAAGATGCTGAGGATGGTTATCCTGGAGAAGAGAATACTTGAGGGTCATGGGTAGAGAGCCATGATAGCTATCTTAAATTATTTAAAGGGCTGCCGTATGGAAGAGGGATTGTTGTTCGTCCTTCATTTTCAAAAAAGACTAATGACATCATGAGAATGATGTCTTGGCTTGTGGGTGAATCAGATTTAAGTGAGGCAGAGTTGTACAAAGTCATCATCCTCACTCTGTCTTCCAGAGTCATCAAAGTCCAGTGGCAAGTATAAATTGAGATGACTGGGGCTGGCCCAGGATGCAGTGAATGACCTTGGTCTTTCTAAATCAAGGTCATTGTCCAGGCTTCAATTTGTCTGAGGCAACACCCATTCAGTGACAAAGAACTAGGCAAGAATTCAGAAAACATGGCCTAATTTATCATCACAGAAATATCAGTTTGGGAGGGGAAGACCCTCAAAGTTTCTTGCCAGAAGAGAAAAGAGACTAATCTTATACAATCTGGATCCTGAAAATTGGTAAAAGTTTCAGAGAAGCAAATTAATGCTTAATGAAAGGAAAAACTTTCTAAGATTTTTAAAGCTATCCCAAAGTTCAATGGTCTGCCTTGTCAAGGAAGTGTGCTCCTTTCATCAGAGATCTTCAAGCAAAGGCTAGATAAACATCTTAAATTAATATTCAAACATTTTCCAAGTGCCCATTGTTTACAAAGAACTGTACTGTTCACTAGGCACACAAAACCCAAAAGTTAATAGTCCCTGCCTTTAAGGAGCTGACATTGTATTGAGTGCATGACAGGAATTTTGGTGTTCAGATTCTTCTTCAGGTATCCTGATGAATGCAATGACCATCAATTAGTCCAGTGACCAATGATGAAGCATGCTACCCACATTCTAACAGAGCAGTGATGGATTCACAATGCAAACTGAGACATGTTTTTGGACATGACTAGTGTAGGAATTTGTTTTACTTGACCATACATAAAGATATTTGTTACCAAGGTTTTTTTTTTCTTTTTTATCAGTGGTAGGGGGCGGATAAAAGAAAATAGAATTTTGTTCATTAAAAAATTAATTTTAAAAAACTTCAAAGAATAAAGTCAGTCAACAAACTCTTTTCTAGGATCTACAACATTCAAAATATTCTGAAAGCCAGGATAGTTAAAAGAAAACAACCCTAATTCTGACATGTGTACAATCTAGTTGATGGGGAGAAAAAACAACAACAGGAAAATGCTTAAGTACAATTAGGAAGAATTTCAAAACAAATATAAGTTAGACGGTATAAATTGAATCCACAAATTCTGAGTAGACATAGGGTAAAGAAGTAGAGTTAGAAGGAAGTCATGGAAGGCTTGTCATAGGTTGTGATTTTTTAGGTCAGTTTTTGAAAGAGGGGATTATTTAGCAGAAGCCATGGTACCTAATGTTGAAGAAAGACACTTGAAAACTCCAGGTAACATTTGGAAATTGTTCCCCTTGTGCCTGAAAACTGTGTTATTGTCCACCAGAGGTTTTGAGCCTTCAGTCATCACAGAATACATATGGATGAGTTATAGGGAAGAGATATTTCTAAATATTCAAAATGTACATATTTATAAAAAGTAATATTAGAAAGTATCCTTTGTGACTCATCTAACCTCTATCCCTACCAGTCTCCCCGTCTTGTGAATCATACCCAATGACTGCCTAATGCTTATAATCCTTCAAATTCATTGCTATAAAAGTTGAAATTCTGAATTAAAATTTCATAGAGTTCAGGGGCCTCTAGAAAGGATATGTGAATATAAGGAAAAATAAATATTCCATCTTTCAAGAAATTCCAAATTACTTAGAAATGAGTCAGCAGTGGACAGAACTCCAGATGAGAAGTTAGGGGGCTAGGTTTCAAATGCTGTATCTGACAATTTCTACCAATTTCTACTAGGGCTAGTCAGTTAACCTTCTTAGGCTTCAATTTTCTTAGCTGTAAAATGAGGCAGTTTCACTTAATGGTCTCTCATGTCCCTTCTAGCTCTAGACCTATGATTCTGAGTCCTTTGTGAAACCAGAGAAGGATGATTGAGTTGGCCCTGAAATGTAATTGGCATGGGATGGGAGAGGGGGAGCAGAGCCAAAATAAAGGAGAAAAGGCAGGGACTCTCCTGAGCGCTCCCAAATTCCTCTCCAAATAACTTTAAATAATACCTCAAAACAAATTCTGGAGCAGCAGAACCCTCAAAAGGATGGTGTAAAATGATTTTCCAACCCAAGACAACTTAGGAGGTCAGCAGGAAAGGTCTGTCCCAGAGGGGTGAGAGTAGCCTGGCCAGCAGCCAGGCAACACCCCAGCAAACCAGCATCAGGCCTTGGAGGTGACTGAATCAGTGGTGGCAGCAGTGGCTTCCAGTGTTCTCAACCCACAGATGGTAAGGGATCAGACAAATGGTCAGAAGGAGATTGCAGGGGTCCTCTTGTTGGCACTAGGGGCAGGACTCCATTACATCCCCATATGAGGATCCAGGTTGCAGTCCTCAAAAGTCCTAGGGTAAGAAGGAGCACTGATACACCAGAACTTGTGGCCATACAGTTCTAGGGCAGAAAAGAGTTCTTGTGATCTCTCACAGACCAGAGCACAGGTCAGGAGAGTAGTAAACACACTTCTCAGTAGATCATACCACCTTTGAAGAACTGAAAACTGACAGATTCCCAGAAGTAGCATTAAAAATGGCTGCACAAAAAACCTGAAGTTTAGGACAGTGCCCTCTCCACTCAGGGACCAGAATCCAACTTTAACATAAAATTAAAAGCCAATAATAAACCCAACTTTAACATAAAAGTCAAGAAATAGACTAGAAAAAGGAGGAGACAAGAACAAAAAAGGTCCTGAGTATAGAAAGTTACTATGGTGACAGGCAAGATCAAAACATAAACTCAGATGAAAACAAAGTCAAAATTGTTACATCCAAATCCTGAAAGAAAAATGTTAATTGGTTTAAGGCCCAAAAAGAATTCTGGAAGAGCTCAAAAAAGATTTTAAAAATCAAATAAGGGAGGTTGAGGAAAAACCAGGAAAAGAAATTACAGTGATGAAAGAAAATCATTTTTAAAAAGGGTCAACAGCTTGGTAAAAGAAGCACAAAAATTACTGAAGTAAATAGTATTTAAAAAACAGAATAGGCTAAATGGTAAAAAAAAAAAAGGCACAAAAGTCCAATGAAGAGAAGAATGCCTTAAAAAGCAGAATTGGCCAAAAGGAAAAGGAGATGCAAAAGCTCACTGAAGAAAATAATTCCTTAAAAATTCAAATTGGGCAGGTGGAAGCTGATGGCTCCATAAGACATCAAGAAACAATAAAGCAAAATCAAAAGAATAATAAAAAAAATGTGAAATATCTCATTAAAAAAAACTGAACTGGAAAATAGATTGAGGGCAGATACTTTGAGAATTATTAGACTACCTGAAATTGATGATTTAAAAAAAGAGACTAAACATCATCTTTAAAGAAATTATCAAGGAAAACTGCCCTAATAGTCTAGAACCAGAAGATAAAATGGAAAATGAAAGAATCCATCTATCATCTACTGAAAGAGATCCCAAAATGAAAACTCCCTGGAATATTATAGCCAATATCCAGAGTTCCCAGGTCAAAGAGAAAATATTGCAAGCATCCAAAAAGAAACAATTCAAATGTAATGGAGCCACAGTCAGGATAACACAAGATTTATCAGCTTCTATGTTAAAGGATTAAAGGGCTTAGAACATGATATTCTGGAGGGCAAAGGAACTAGGTTTATAGCCAAGAATCACCTACCCAGTAAAACTGAGTATAATCCTTCAGGGGGAAAATGGATATTCAATGAAATAAAGGACTTTCAAACATTCCTGATGAAAAGACCAGAGCTGAATAGAAAGTTTGGCATTCAAACAGAAGATTCAAGAGAAGCATAAAAAATTAAACAAAAAAGAAAAATTATAAAGGATTCAATAAAGTTAAATTGTTTACAGTACTATGTGGGAAGATCATGCTTTTAATTCCTAAGAACTTTATAATTATCAGGCAGTTAGAAGGAGTATACACAGACAAGGGGCACAGGCATGAGTTGAATATGATGAGATGATTAAAAATAATTAAGAAATGAGAAAGAGGAATGAACTGGGAGAAGGGGAAAAGGAGAGGTAGAGGGGAAAAGATCTCACATAAAAGAGCTTTTACAATGCATGGGAAGATGGGGGAGGTGGGGAGAGGAGCATGTTATCCTTATTCTCATCAGAATTGGCTCAAAGAGCCACTCTGTTGGATATATAAATCTATCATACCCCACAGGAAAGTAGGAGGGGAAGGGGATAAGAGAAGGAAGGCTGATAGAAGGGAGGGCAGATAGGGGAGGCAGTAGTCAGAAGCAAAACACTTTTGAGGTTGGACAGAGTGAAAAGAAAGTAGGATAAATCGAGGAAATAGAAGGAGAGAAATACCCAGTAATCATAACTGTGAAAAAATTTACATCAAGTTTCTCTGATAAAAGTCTCATTTCTCAAATATATAGAGAACTGAGTCAAATTTATAAAAAAAAAACAATAGCCATTCCCCAATTGATAAATGTTCAAAGGAAATAAACAGGCAGTTTTCAGATGAAGTAATCAAAGCTATCTATAGTCATATGAAAAAGTCCTCTAAATCATTTAGATTAGAGAAATGCAAATTAAGACAGCTCTGAGGAACCACCCCACACCTATCAGATTGACTAACATAACAGAAAAGGAAAATAACAAATGTTGGAGGAGAAGTGGGAAAATCGAGACACTAACACTCTGGAGTTGTGAACAGATTCAACCATTTTGGAGAGCAATTTGGAACTATGCCCAAAGGGCTATAAAACCATGCATACCCTTTGACCCAGCAATACCACTACTAGGTCTATATCCCAAAGAGATTTTAAAAAAGGGAAAGGACCTATTTGTATAAGGGTATTTATAGCAGCTCTTTTAGTGGTGACAAAATTTGGAAATTGAGAGCCTGCCTATCAATTAGGGAATAGCTGGACAAGTTGTGGTATATGATTATGATGGAATATTATTGTGCCAGAAGAAATAACAAACAGGGCAGAGGTCACATGAAGAGCAAACATGGCGGTGCCCAGAGGAAGACTGCCCATGAGCTGCAGTGGAGGCTGCTCCACAACTTCTTCACTGCTGGATCAGAATACCAGACCTCAAGATGGAACATAACCAAGAAAATATGGAAAGAAGCTTAAGAATCAATGAAATCATAGCCAGAAAAGTGGCACAACTTCCTAAATCAGATCAGAATTTACTTATGACTGGACCAGCTTATGTTGGACTAAATGCAGCTTTTTGTGGCCTAATAGCAAACAGTTTTCTCTGATGCATCTTAAACGTGACACATGCTCGCAAAACATCACCTTTACCAATGGCTGTTCTCCCACTTTTGTCAACCTACGTGACTTACAAGTGTTGTAAGTTTACCTTTGAGTCCAGGTGATCTAAGCTGTGAAGCCTGTACTGTTATAAGAGGTGGAATGGTTGGTCTCATAATTGGGGGTCTCTACCCTGTTGTTTTGGCTATACCAATAAATGGTGCTCTGGCAGCCAGGTACAATTTGGCTCCACTACCACAGAAAGGGAATATTTGGACCTACTGGATCACAGTCTCTCGACCTGTCTTTAGAAAGATGATCTTTCCCATGATGCTGCAGACTATGTCTGCAGCATACCTTGGTTCTAAACAGTATGAGGTACTCATAAAAGCATTTGAATTACCTGAACCTGGCTTCTAGTTTCAGGATATTCAAAATAAATCAAGTGCACAGCTAAAAGGTTAAAACTACATAAAAATAAGATACTAATACCCATCAAATATACAAATAAAATTGTACTTATTCCAAAAAAAAAAGAAATAATAAACAGGATGCTCTCAGAAAAACCTGGAAGGACATATGTGAATTGATGCAAAGTGAAATGAGCAGAACCAGGAGAACATGTACACAGTAACAGCAATATTGCATGATAATCAACTATGAACAACAGCTATCTGCAGCAATACAATGATCCAAGATAATTCTGAAGGACTTATGATGAAAAATGCTATTCATCTCCAGAGGGGGGAAAAAACTGATAGAGTCTGAATGCAGATCAAAGCATACTTTAAAAAAACACTTTTCTTTCTTTCTTTTTCTTTCTTTTTTGTCTATGTTTTCTTTTACAACATGATTAACATGGAAATGTGTTTTGCATGACAGCAATGCTTAACCTATATCAAATTGCTTGCCTTCTCAATGAGGGGGGATAAAAAAGGGGAGGAAGAGAATTTGGAACTCAAAATTTTTAAAAACAAATGTTAAAAATTGTCTTTACAGGTAATTGGGGGAAATATTGAATAAAGAAAAAAATATAACCTTCTATTCATGCATCTTTTATATTCTATCTGATACTGGAACTAATTGAGTGGTAGCTTCAGTGGATTTGCAGGGGGCCTACCCCATTTCCCTGGAGTGCATCTATGAACTTACGTTCCAACTTCATCTTTTTTCAGTATGACCAAATTCTGGTGGCCACACATACTGTTTAAATTCCTCTGACAGCCAACTTTCCTCTATACTTTTTGTGAACTAGATATGGAGGTAAGATTTGCTGAACATAAGACTTGAGAAAAATTCTCTATTTTCATGCCAATATGAGACTTCCTGAATTTCAAATTCTTTCGTTTCAACTTTATTGAATCCTTATTTTCCTTCATAGCATAGCCCAAGTGTGACCTTCGTCAGACCTTTCCCAATCTCTCTAAATTAGTATGCTAAATTATTAGCAACATCTGTTTTTTCTAATTATCTTTTATAAATGTTATAAATTCATAGATAATCTACTTTAGTTTATTTGGATATATTTTATAAGCCCTCCGCCCCATTAAAATGCATGCTCCTCAAGAGCAGGACCTGTCTCTCTTTTGTCTGCATGCTCAGCACATCCAACAGTGCTTGGCACATAAAAGGTACTTAGTAAGTAGTTAAATTTTGGAAAATATAAGTGATTCTCTTTTGTTGCTCCATTTTTGAGGCTAGTTATTTTTTTGCAGAAAGTGTTCTTGATCATTAATGTTTTATTTGATTATTCAGGGATTTGCTTCATTCTTTTTCATGTCTAATGCTCTTTTCATTTCCATCCATCCAGATGGTGATCATGAACAATGACAACAATTTTACTAGCAAGCAAACTGGTTCCATTTGTTTTGATTTGGTGGGGACTAAGATGCCTTAGGTAACAGAAAAGAGGATAAAATACCTTTTTGCTCCATCCCCAAACTATGCAGAGAAATGACAAACCACTCCAATTTCTTTGTCAAGAAAACTCCAAATGGGGTCACAAAAAGTTGGACATGATTGAAAACAACTAAACCCTAACAATCAGTTTATGACATCCCCTGCTCCAGACTCCATATATCATTTCCAACAATAAAGGGATATGAATTAGTTGTGGGATAGGGAACTGTGGAATTTATAACTTTGTGAAAATTTATTAGTTTCCAAAACTTTGGAAAAGTAAATCCACTGGCCTGAAAAAGGATATTCATGAAATGAAAAGCCACCTCCCACAGCCTAGGAGTCAAGTTTGTCGTCTAGTACACATCCCCCCAACTCATTGGAAATGAATAAAGAGCTAAATAGGAGAGAGGAATCATTAGGGCTATCAATTTGACATTGGTCCTTTTGATCTCTGTGCTCTATCATAAGGAAAGGGTAAGTGAGTTTCCTTTTAATCTTCTCCACCACACTTTAAAGGGCTACTGTAATGTTCCCACCAACTGAAGCATTTCCATTTCCAACTCTAATTAATCTGTGAATAAATATCCTTTGGAGATGTGGGCTTGTTTAAATGATGGCTGTCTTCCCACCTTTAATCTATGACACTGCATTTCTCTCAAGAGAAAATAGCCCCTAGAGTACTTACTCCCTCTCTCTTCCTTTGAGTTTATATGTGCAACTCTCCTCCTTTTTTATTATTACATAATAATGGCTTTAGTAGGTGAATAAAAGGTTGTGCAAGTTTTATAAAAAATGAGAGACTATTCACCCTTGCTTCCTTTAATCTACTGCATTCTCCACTAATGAGTATAAATTATCCAAGCTATTTCACCAAGTCTTTATACAGTACAATACCAGCTGTCAGGTCATTCTCAGAAAGCACTTTTTAAATATCTTTATTAGTGGTATTATCTTTAATCTTTTGTGGTGTGAAAATTAAGGATAACATGAAACTTGATTCAAAGCAATGGGCCTAATTTCTGTTCACTGTTGGAAGCATAGAGGTAGGTCTGCTTTGGGATGTTCAGAAAAAATAGTTTTAAGAGCTAGGGAACTCTCTTAGGCTCAAATTTGATTAAAATAAGAAGCAACTTGGTCCTCCACCATAGGCCAAATTCAAAATAAAGAAGAGGAACTTTTTCTATAGCATCAGGACATGTAGGACACTTTGATGGTTGCTGTCCTAAAGAGATTCCTGATTTTTAGTCTAAATTTTATTGTTTCATACATTGCTTCAATTATGTAGACACAGTCTGTGCAGGAAAGAGAATAAGGGAGCTCTTTGCCATTTTTATCTCAGTGGCTTCGATTCTGTATTGATGAACCATGGAAAAAACCTCATGGTAGTACTTTCCTCCAACTTCGCTCCATGGACTCTGATCACGGTCATCCAATTTAAAACGCAAACTCCTAAGTTGAGTCGGCTCCTTCTGTCAGTGCCAAGTAGGCAAATATTTTCAAAGCAACCAATTATCTTATTAAATTCTGCTATTTGCCCTATAAAATCTATTTGTATTTATGTATGTAGTCTCTATCTCCCTTCACTTCTAAAAGTAAGACTCACTTTTCCTGTCAATTCTCATCCTTTAATCCTTATTCTCCATACAGCTAAGCAGAAGCCCGACATGTCTTTTAGCTTGGAACACAAAGCTGGTTGAATGACTGAGGTTTCAACTTATTCTTATTTCATTATTTAGATTTTGGGAAAGTAGCTCAAGGCTTAAAGTTCATACCTGGTGCTTCACTTGTTTTAAGTGTATAATAAATAGATAAAGGAAAAAGCATTTGTTACATCCTTTCTATGTGTTAAGAACTGTGATGAGCACTTGGAATACAAATACCTTAGTTCAAATCTCACCTAGCTGTGTGATGCTGGGAAACGTAACTTCTATTTGCCTTAGTTAATTCAAATGCAAAATGATGCTAATACCTACCTCCCAGGGTTGTTGTGAGGATCAAACGAGATAATATTCATAAAGCACTTAGCACAGTGCTTGGCACATAGTAGGTGCTTAATAAATGTTTATTCCTACCTCCCTTCCCTGTGGTCAGTCGTGGTCCTCTTCCTATGGCTACTGGCACACCTGTACTGATACACAGCACAACAGAGGACAATGTTAAGGATAATGAAGGAGTTTGAGGGTTATGCCATATGAAGAACACATGAAGAAACTGGAGGTATTTAGTCAAGAGAGGAGAAGACTATGGGTAGACATAACAGTTAACTCCAAATACTTAATGGGCTTTTTATGGGAGACTATATTTGTTTAGGTAGAACCACACGGAAGTTACAAGGAGGTGGTTCTGGTTCTATACATAAAAGAACTTTCTGTCCATTGGAAACATTTGACATTTCTATAGAATGCTTTGTCTCAAGAGTTGATGAGAATTGTTCCGTTCTGGGATTGTCCAAACAGAAACTGCATGACTAAGTTATGCTGATGTGTCAGGGCTGTCATCGAAAGGATCCCTGCGGTGAGCAGGAGGTAGGACCAGATGATCACTATGTTCTGTTCCAACTCGAAAAATTTACAAGTCTCTGATTTAATTTATTTTTTCCCTTTTGGTTTGTGGTCATTAGAAAAAAAAATTCCATCTCTAGAGTGAAAAGGGCCTTGGCAAATGGCATAACACACTCTGTCCTGGAATAACACAAGCTGATTAATAAATGCATATTTTCATTTTGTGTAAATTTTGATGTTGGTAACTTTCATGTACGGTGTGAACTTTATGCTGTAGTTGATACATGTACAACCAGAGAAAATGGTAACTTTATAGAGAATTAGCAATCATCTATATAAGCCAAGTTCCTTGCTTTAGTTGATGAAACTGAGGCCTATTAAGTGACTAGTCACTGAATCATTTGAGAGACAGGACTAGAAATCAGATTTCCTGAGTACTAAATCTAGCACTTTTTTTTAAGAAAAGAAGATGAATTAATATTAATTTAGTGCTCCTATAGCAAGGCAGCACATTGGATAGAGCACTGAGTCTAGAGTCAGGAAGGCTTGAATTCAATCTGGCTTCAGAAACTTATTAGCCATTTAACCTGAGGCAGACTTGGCCTCAGTTTCCTTAATTGTAAAATGGAGATGATAACACCCACATCTTAGAGAGGTTGTGAGGAACAAATGAGATAGTATTTATAAAGTGCTTAGCACAGTTCCTGGCACATTACAAGCACCATGTTTTGTTCTTGTTCAGTCATTTCAATTGTCTCTGACTCTTTGGGATTTTCTTGGCAAAGATACTGGAATGGTTTGCCATTGCCTTTTCCAGATAATTTTACAGATGAGGGAACTGAGGCAAACAGGGTTCAGTGACTTGCTCTAGGTCACATAGCTAGTAAGTGTCTGAGGCCAGATTTGAACTTAGGAAGATTAGTCTTCCTGACTCCAGGCCTGGAACTCTGTGCACCAGGGCACCACCTAGCTGCCATAAATACTATATAAGTGCTAGCTTTTCCTATTCTTATTCTTATCATTAGATCACAGGATCATGGACCTAGAACTGGAAGGGTCCTCAGAGGCCATGAAGCCCAAACTCTTCATTTCATAAATGAGAAAACTCAAGCCTAGGATGGTTATGTGACTTGCCTAAGCTCACCCAAGTAGTATATGTCAGAGGCAGGATTTGAATACAGATCATTTATCTCCAGAGCCAGTACTCTTTTGTCTTTTAACACAGCTTTCCCACACTACTCTGGAAGTGATGTCCAAGCAAGTTCTTTCCTTACTGGCATCCCATTTTCATTCAGACTCATTTGTGTGCCTGAGGTCAGATTATGGTACTCTGTCACCTGAGTCATTGACCATCTACGTTGGGTTTTGCTGTCATTTACTCTAGTACCCAGGCAACTAAAACGTGCCTTTGATGATTATTTATTCATAGTCCATAAATATATAGTGTATAGCATGAGTTCTGTTTATCTATGTGCTGACTTCTGCTTATCTTTATGGGGGCATGAAGATTCCGAACAGCAGAGTCAATATGTTATTCTGGGAGCCACTGATCACACAAAGTGTGTCTTATGCTATAGAATGGAGCAAAAGCTTCAGCAGCTCATAAACTTTTATGGGGCATGTTTCCACTGGGGTTAGTGCTCAGGCTATTAAATGTGAAATAGACAGCTTCTCTTTGGTGTAGAGATGGAATCCAACCCAAAATGACAGCTTAACTTGTAACAGAAAAGGGACAAGATTCTGTCCACTTTGGGAGTATTAGTGTCCCATGTTGAAAAGGTTACTATTTCAGGTCTTTGGACTGGAAAATTCTTTAATTTCCAGAATTGTTGATGTAGTTCTTAAATTATGCAAGCTCTCATATCAAAGCAAATCATCCTAGATCTTCCCCAAAACCAGGGCACAAGCCTGCCAGGGTACCATTTCTTTAAGACACTGTGTGAACTTATCAGCCACACTACCTGTGGGGTTTGTAAGATGCATCAGAAGAATTGGTCTCATTCATATTGCTCTGGCCTGTCCTTCCTGTCTTCACAGTTGCTTTTGATTCAGACCTCTTGACTTTCTAGATCAAAGTTTTAAAATTTAATTTATTTCAATTAATAAAATTTTTACTTCTCACCCTCCCACCTCCTCCATCCCCACTGAAAAATAAGGAAGAACTAAAAGTCTCTAACAAATATGCATAGTCAAGTAAAACAATTCCCCACATTGACCATGTCAAAAAAAATATGTATCAATCTACATTCTCAATCCATTATCTCTTTGTCAGGAGGTGGGTAGTGTGTTTCATTATGAGTGCTCTACAGTTAAGGCTGGTTTTTGTATTGATAAGAACTCTTAAGTCTTTCAAATGGTACTTGAATTTTTTCTTTCTTGCTGCTTATACTACCTTTTCCTTGTCCTGGAAGCTCTGTATTTTGGCCATAATGTTCCTGGGAGTCTTAATTTTGCTATTTCTTCCAAGAGCTGATGGGTGAATTCTTTCTATTTTCACTTTGCCTAATGGTTCTAAGAGGTCTGGGCAGCTTCCTCTCATGATTTTTAAAAATATATCTATGCTTTTCATTTTCTGGTTATAGTTTCAGATAGTTCAATGATCCTTAAATTCTCTTTCTTTGATCTGTTTACTGGTACAGTTGTTTTTTATCTGAAATACCTTATATTTTTCTTCTATTTTTCCAGTGTTTTGACGTTGTTTTAATGTTTCTTATTGTTTCATGATCTTGCTAACTTCTTTTTGGTCCATTCTAATTTTCAAGAAATCTATTGCTTGGCTAAGGTTTTATACCTCTCAAGCCAACTCATTAATTCTCTTTCCATTTCTTTCTTCCATAGCTCTCATTTCTTTCTCAATTATTTCCTCTAGCACTTTCATTTCTTTTCTACTTCTTTCTTCTAATAATCTCATATAGTTTATAAGATAATTTAAGTTCTTTAAAAAAAAAAACCTCCTGCTTCATTTATCCTCAAAATTCTAGTTAAACTTATGTCCAAGTTTTCTTTGAAGCTTTGCTTGTATGTGTTTTGAATTCATTCTCTTCCTCAGGGCTAGTGTCTTGTACAACTCAGCTCTTTATGATGAGATTCTTGTTATATTTGATCCTTCTCCTGATCTTACTTCGTGACTTTGGACTTTTCATTAGGGTAAGATTCTGGACACTTCTGGGGTGAATGTCTGGTTAATATTGTTGTTGTTGTTGTTGTTGTTAATATCTTGATCCTGTTCTACTGATACTTTCTCCTAGTACTGAGTATTATGTTATTCAAGAATCTCAGGGACCGCTGAGATAGGGGACCTTCAAGCTGTCAGTGCCACCCAAAGCAGTCTGATCTGGGGCAAAGTCTGAATGCTTCCATCTTGGTCTGAGCTCTGCAAGTTCCTGACCTAGATTTGAGTCTCAGTGACATAACTGTAAGCGTCCATCTAGTTGGGGTTCCAAGAGGTTTCTTCTGGACTCAGACACTCTCAGCCAGCTAGAAAGTTCTGCAGGTTCAGAAAAACAGAATTTAAGACTCTTTGGGTACGTGTGCCCTGCCCTAATTTTCTGCTGCAGGGTTCAGACTGGGCTAGGGCTTGGATATGCTTCATTTGATGTCTATGATCAGAGCATCATAACATAGGTTATCTCAGTTGTATCTTTCGAGGATTCTTGATGATTTCGATATATGAATGGGAGAAACCTTGTTGGGAGAGGGACTTTAAGGTAGCTTCTTGCTCTAAGGAATCAAACATTTTTTCATAATCAGCAACAATAACCATAGTGAGATCTTCTATTCTCTTCATTTTTCTCAAGTTGCGTAGTGGTAAAGAGTTGTTCCTCTGAGTAATATAGTTTGTGAAAGTCTGCCTATTCTTTAAACCAAAACCCTCAGCTGAGGACACCCTCAGATTATCTTGAACATCTTGCATAAATGAAAAGTAGGCATGTAGATTAGTATACATTGATTTTCTCTTAGTCATCTTTTTTTTGTATTAATAAAATCCAAGGTTTTGTCCCCATACTTCATCTAACTTCCCTTCTTTATGGTACATTACTAAATCCCTGACAATTTTGTCATCTTCAGCAGTGAGCTTTATGTATACTTGGTCCAATCCTATTATTTTTCTTCTTCTTGTCCTCTTTATTTACCATACTACTCCTTCCATAAGCACATCTGGCACTGCCATGTTAGAAGCTAACTTTGGTAGTTCTACTCTCCTTGATGGTGAAAACAATTTCTTTTTAAAATCTTAGCAGATATTTTCTGTTTTTCCTCTATTGTTATCCTTCCATTTTCATTTTCTTTTTTTGTTCTATTCTTTGTCCTCTTTCTTTCTTTGTATCCTTCCTTCCTTTTTTATTTCCTTCCTTCTGGGTCTCCCTATCTTGTCCTGGTTGGTAGTGCAATGGCCACTCACAGTCCTAATCACAAAACTGAACAACATGGAAGATTTCACCTGCTTTGTTTTTCTAACCTGGACTAAATTTCCCATCCTTAAGCATCCTGGTAGCCCTTTACTCCAGAAGGTCATCATATCATTGCTGGACTTGGTGCAGATACCCAATAAGCTTTAGCACTGCACATCAGAACTTCCAAACTCAAGTGATCTACCAGATGGCTCCTTAGACATCTCCTCATTTCTCATCCAGCTTATTCATATTTTACTTCTTTAATTTCTCTGGCAGCACTCATTTTGGACATCTCTGGCTTCTCCACCATTCCCCTGTGCTGGGTACTTCCTCTCTCCCCATGATTGTAAGCTCCTGGAAAGCAGAGACTGTATTTTTTTTTGTATTTGTATCCTGAGCACTTGGCACAGTACCTGGCACATAGAAGGTTCTTAATAAGTATTTATTGACTATTGACTGACTATTGACTACCAGCCTCAGCCTCCTCACTAGAAAGGCATGTGCCACAATGCCCAAAATTTGCCTTCTATTTTCATCCTGCAATGGCTTTAGAATGACTGTTTAGCTACATCTCTTGCCAAGCTTTTAAAAAAATGGTTTTATCTTCTGTTTTATAAGGTAACACTACTCATAACTATCCATTTTCCTTCTCTGTAAGAGTTTTACAAATAACTTTATATTTTCTAATGGGTATTGCTTCTGATCACTATCTACACTTGACAATCCAGTCTAGTATTTACTGACTAAGATGCTTTTTAAGATGCTTTTAGTATCTTTATAATGATGATTAATTTACATTGGTTCAACTTCTTTCTGAAATTATTATAATTGGTGTTGATGTCATTTGTACTGTTCATTAACCATTTTTCATTATAGATAACTTGTTTAAGTGGGTCAGCATTGAGGTGTTTTAATTGCATGCCACATATATTTCTTATTATTCTTTCATCTAATCTTAAATTAATTCTGATATTTGCTCTAGCAAGTTGGTAGTTTGAGTGTACACAGGTAGTTGATTTAGAGATGAGTCTGAATGGGAAATCTTTTCCTGTTTGATTAAATACAACCAAGTTCAGTATCTATAATTTCTTTTCTTAAAGAAAGCATTTGTGTTTACTATATTGAGATAATTATTGTTCAGGTATACATTCAACTAGATGACTCTGGAATCCTTTCCAAATCTGAGATACTATGATTCTTTCATAGCCAAAATGCATGAATAAATGAATAAATACATAAATAAATAATGGTTCTTTCCCTAAACCATAATCTTATTTCAATCTCTGTCATCTTTCTAGCTTCAACTCAAGTACCCCTTCCTCCAAGAAGCCTTCTCTGATTTCTCTAGTTTTTAGTGGGCTTTTCTTCCTTGAATTAGCTTTTATTTACTTTTCTCTGTACATTTTGAATCCCCCAGGAGCTTAATATATTTCCTTGCACAGTCAGTATAACAAATGTTCATTGACTTGAATTGAATCTAAGGATAGGAGGAAGAGGAAAGGAAGCTATGGAAGGAGGTAATATGATACATAAAGAGTTTGTAGAAAGGGTAGCACTATTTAAAAAGGAAAATACAGTGTTTTTGGTCTTCAGAAGTAGTAAGAATAGGAGATGCTAGACAGCAGTGAGTAGAACCATAAGGCTTGCTGAAGGGGTCAACTCTAGTGAGTACAAGGTGAAAGAGTATGATAACAAATGTAATTGAGGCAAACATCTCAGTATAAGTAGTAACTTAGGGGAAGCATCATGCAGAGAGGTGGGCTCAGACTCCCTGAGAATAGAAAATATATCTATCAGTCACAAATTTGCAGGATTGAACCATTTTCCCTGGTGCCAAGTTGTAATTTGAAAAACGTATAAGCCTACAGGGCCAGAGGCTATATCTCTCTGAGCCACAGCAATCCAGTACTATTCAAGTATTTAACAAAAAATATATATTTTGTAAGCATCAATTTTTTCATAATGAAGATAGGTTTAATTAGTTCTATTTGCTCCAAAATGTTCCTAATCACATCCCTGTGTTTCATAAATCTTCTCCATCCCCAGAGCTTCTTTACCAGCATTTATAGACCTTATCCTTATTCTTGTAAGCCCCAAAGTGTTCTGTGATCAAATTAATTTGAGGAACTCTGGAATACCTTAATCCCTTTAAATATGCCTTCTGCCACCACCATACTACTGAAATTATTCTCTTTGAGGTTACCAATGGCATCCAAAGTTACTCACCTTTGTTTGGTACGCACCCTTATTGACTTCTCTTCGTTTGATATTGCCAACCCTCCCTTTCATCCTCAAAGTCTGTCTTCTCTTGGGTTCCTTGACACTGAATTTTATCCTATTGCTTCTTTTCTATTTCTGGTCTAATTATTTTCTTTGATTGCCATTCTTGCTCCTTGCTTCTCCTGCCTCATTTACTATGAACTTTGCCATCTTTCATTCATTCAATAAACACTTATAAAATGCTTACCATATTAAGCATACAATGCTCTGTATGTGATGTGGGAGAGATGAATGAATTGACATTTTAACCTTCTGGTCATCTTGTCATAGTCTTTGCTTAATTTTAGACCTTTGGTTATTCTCTATTCCCTCCCTAGGTGATCCTTTTCTAACTCTAAAATTCTCTATCTCCTATTTCCACATCCCCCAGAATTTCCTCCTTCCTTGTCTCCATATGTTTGAATTCTCTCTGTCCTTCAAGGCCCAGAAAAAATCCTATATTTATGATGGAAAGTTTCTTTGAATTACCCAGCCCACAGTCATCTCACCTTTTAAATTGTTGGTACTTATTGTCCATGCCACTTAGTGCCATATATCACTAATCACAGACAGGCTTGTGACAATTCTTACACTACAATTTAACTTTTTATGTGTGCATATAATGTATTTCCAAGTATACTGAGGCAATGTGGTATAGTGGATAGAATATTTACCTTGGGGTCAGAAAGACCTGGGTTCAAATCTTGCCTCAGATACATAATATCTCTGTGATCTTGGGCAATTCACTTGAGTTTTCTGGGCCTCAGTTTCTTAATATGCAAGATGGACATGATAATGGCATCGAGTTGTCGTGAAAATCAAATGATATAAGTATGTGAGATATTTTTCATTCATGAATCAAATTGGTGAAATGAAAAAACATTTATTAATCATGTACTACATATGTACCAAGTACTGTGTTAAATGCTGGGTTACAAATAGAAAAGTTAACACAGGCCCTGCTCTCAAAAGCTCACATTCTAATTGAGGAGACAACACATAAAAGGAAGTTCTGCTACAGGGTGGAGGTAAACAGCTAAAACAAGGGAACAGCATCAAGGTAGATGGCAAGACTCCTCAGAGGGCAACAGCAGGTCAGATGAGGATGTCTTAAAGCAGTAGAGAAATATTTGCTCTGATTATTATTACTTCTTTGTAAGTGCCATAATGCTGAACACACTGTCACACTCATAGTAGGTGCTCAATGAATATTTGTTGATTGAATATTAAAGGTAAGTTTGAAAATAACCCATTAACACGGACATTTCAGCTTCTCTGTGACCATTTCCTCCACAAATTTCAATTCTAATACCTCATTGTGATATAGAGCTGATTATGGGTTCTTGAAGGTAATCCCAGGGAAACAATGATACATATTATATCTACTTTCCAAGGATCTGCCTAACTAACTTTGGAGAAACTCGTCAGCAACAGGCCAACTGGAAAGTTATGAATTCCTTAGCCATAGCAACTCAAGAAACAAAGAAAAATACAAAGTGGCTTTTGGGTTCCCTTCTGTCTTTGCAGTATTGGTGTTAGGTAGGCCCAGAAGGAATCAAAGGGTTCTAAGAATCACACAGTTTGGGGATCAACTAAAAACATTAACTTAATTGTTAGTACTCTATGTGTGAGATTCTTGTCAAACACTGAATAGAGGAAATGGATCATGTTGACATTTTTGCTAAAAGTGAAAACTATTAGAAAAAAGGAAGTTACAGCTAAATGGAAGTGGCCCCCAGATTCTACTTGTAAAGGTAACTGAAAGGGAAGGCATGATAGGTTTTCTCATGAATTCAAAGGTCATAAGAAATGTCATTTCATAACATCCTTGGACGTGCCATATTGTAGCGCTGTTGATGAACAAGTATAAAAAGATCAGAGTAAAGATAATTGGAGCTTGTGGGCCAACATCTATTTCAGAGGATTATGGAGATAAAGAAATTCTACAGAAAATTTGATTTATTGTTGTTCAGTCATTTCTGATTTTTTGTAATTCCATTTGGGGTTTTCTTGGCAAAGATACTGGAGTGGTTTGCCATTTCCTTCTCCAGGTCATTTTACAGGTGAGGAAACT
Organism: Vombatus ursinus; assembly: GCF_900497805.2. Classification (NCBI taxonomy): domain Eukaryota; kingdom Metazoa; phylum Chordata; class Mammalia; order Diprotodontia; family Vombatidae; genus Vombatus; species Vombatus ursinus. The sequence goes on along the minus strand of NW_020954737.1, from coordinate 14,456,390 downwards.
GAAAGAAACGGGGTGAAGTGACTTGCCCAGGGTCACAGAGCTAGTAAGTATCTGAGGCCAGATTTGAAATCAGGTCTTCCTAATTCTAGTTCTGGTGTTCTATCTACTGCGTCAACTAGCTGTCCACTAAATTCAATTAACACTTTAATCCTCAATAACTTCAGAACAAAGGCAGGTATGGGGAGGATGGTGAAACACATTTTGTGAAACAGTTTAAGTATAAGAAACGAGGTAGGCCTAAGACCTCAAAAGTTTCACACCTAGAGATCATGAATGCTTTCTTCAACAAGAGAGTCAAGAGGTACTGCATATGGCAAGTGCCAGATAATATCATAAAAAATAAAAATGATTATATTGAATTACACAGCAAATGACTGGTTACCAATATGGGAGCCATTTTTGAGTCAATTATCTTTGTATAATCAGAACATTGTCTGTTAAATCAATGATTAAAATTAAGATCAAACATGAAGAATAAAAATTAAAATATGTTGTACAATTGAGGCAACTCAGATATGTACTATTTTTTAAAGTTATTGACCCACTGATGTGACTAATATGGAAATGTTTTGTATACTGGAGTGAAAAAAAAAGCAGGGCAGCTAAGTCATACAGTGGATAGACCACTGGCCCTTCAGTCAGGAGGACCTAGGTTCAAATCAGACAATTACTAGCTGTGTGACTTGGGACAAGTCACTTAACCCCAATTATCTGCACCCTCCCCACAAAAAAAAAAAGATGCACTGGAATGGGGAGAGATTATAATGATGTTGGCAAGAGGTGATGAAGGTGTAAATTAAGGTGATAACTGAGAGAGTGGAAGGAAAGAGTTACAGGTAGGGTTGTGCAAAAATTTTGTGGAGGTAGAAACAAAAAGGATTGGCAACTGATTGGATATGGAAGATGATGGAGAGTGAGGAATCCAGTATTATGTCAAGGTTATGAACCTGGGAGAAGAGATGATTATGCCTTGGACAGAAATGGAGAAATATAAAAGAAGAGAGAGTTTAGAGGCAAAAATGAACTCATTTTTAGACATGTAGATTTTAAGATGTCTCTGGTACATCAGTATGAAATGCCCAATAGGCAATTGATGATGTAGGACTCAGGAAGGGGACAAATACTAGATACATAGAACTGTGAGTCATTTGCATAGAAATGATAGGCAAACCCATGGGAGCTGATGAGGTTACTGAGAGAATGGAGTGGGAGAGAAGAGGACCTAGGACAGAACCTTGGGGAACACCCACAGATGAAGGGCTAGATGTTGCAAATGATAAGCTAGCAAAGGGAACTGAGGAGTGATCAGACAGATATGAGGCAAATTGGGAGAGAGTGGTGTCACTAAAATACAGAGAGAAGAGAGTATTTGCTGGGAGTCTGGTCACCAATGTCAAACGGGGTAGATAGGTTAAAAAGGATGAGGACAAAGAAAAGACCACCTAATTTAGTGACTGAGATTACTTGTAGCTTTGAGAGGACCACTCTGAGTTGAGTGAGGTAGAAGTGAGGTAGATTGCAAAAGAAGTGAGGAAAGAGTGAGAGGAGAGGCAGTTGAGACAGCAGTGGTAGAAAGAGTTTTTTTGGGGGTGTTTGGCTGAGAAAGGGAAGAGAGATACAGGATGGTAGCTGGAGGAGATGGTAGAATCCAGTGAGGATTTTGTTGTTGTTATTGATGTTTATGTGTTAGAAGGAGTAAGACTTGGGTTTGTTTGAAGGCAGTAGGGAAGGAACCAGTTTATGGGGAGAGACTGAAGATTAGAGAGAAGGGATGATTTGGGATGGAGAAAATGCTGGAGAAAATGGGAGGGAATGAGATCAGGTACACATATGGAGCAGTTGGCCTTAACAAAAAGAGGGGCCATCTCTTTGGAAAATTAAGGAAAAGGAGAAAATGGGAGATGATGTCAATAGGTTTTGAAAATAGAGGGAACAGGAACAGAAATAGCTTATGTGAGTTGACCTCAATCTTTTTTTTTCAGTAAATGGAAAAAGGAAGTATAGGAAGCTTGAGGAGTGAAAGAAAGACTTGGGATGGCTTCTAGGAGGAGTGAGATAGGGAGTCAATTAGAGGGGAATAAAATGACTACTTTGAGAGCCTAATTGAAATGGAACAAAATAAATTTGTAATGTACCCATTGGAGGCTTAGGATTTGTGAGGTTAAGGAGTTTGAGGTAGCAGCTATGGAAATATTAAAATTCCTGTCCCTCATCCTTAAGAAAGGAATCAGGGAGCAGAAAAAGATGGTGAGCCAGGTACTGAATGCTCAGAAAGGTTGTTGGCATCCTACAACTACCATAATTTGGATTGGGTAGAAAAGTTTGAGGAGTCTTTGAAATTTTGAATTCCCTTGAATTTTGACTGCTCAAAGAAAGAAAGAAATGTTCCTGAGTGAGGAAGGCAAAAGGAGAACCTGCAAGTATCACTGGAGATCAAGGAGAATTCCAACTTTATCTCCAGAATCAGCCTATGGGGATGTGAAAGAAAGTTCATCCAATGCTGGAGAAGATAGCCAGAGATATCATGTTGACATCAAAGATTTCAGTGGCGCCTAATGATTGAAAGGAGTTTGAGAGAAAAGCATCACTTAACTCCACGGAACTCAGTTTCCTATTCTGTAAAATGATGGAAAAGAAATATATGGTTTCTTTTCCAGCTCTGGGTCAGGTCTCTGCTATGATCCTATCATGAGTCTTCAATAGCTTTCAGCGTAAGTCTACTTCTTTTTTTTTTCTTTTTTAGTGAGGCAGTTAGGGTTAAGTGACTTGCCCAGAGTCACACAGCTAGGAAGTATTATGGGTCTGAGCCCGTATTTGAACTCAAGTCCTCCTGACTCCGGGGCTGGTACTCTATCCACTGTGCCACCTAGCTGCTCCCAGTCTACTTATTTTTTAATCTCTTTTGTTATTTTTTTCAATTAACAAAAATCTAGTACCCACCCCTCTCATCTACATGTCTTTCCATGGAGTCAGTTGTTTTTAGTGCCTTGACTGTTTCCAAGTAGGAAGCAACTAGAGAATTGAGAAAGTGCATTAAACTGGGCCACAGGGGGATCCTTTTAGTAAAGTGGTATTATTACTCAGTGCCAGAAATTGCCAGGAAGGCTGCCTGGAATTAGGCAGTTGGATGTGACTAGTGATTGTCAATGTGATACTCAGACCCTTGCTGTTAAAGGCTTCCAGAGAGCCACAAAACATGCCTTTTGTAGTTTTAATGTCTATAACATGATGAAGTTTATACTTTCTTTGGACATAATTCATTTAATATGGTGAATTTTTAAAATAGCACCTCTGTACATCTCATAAAAGCATTATCATTTTCCCTTCATTCTTCCTGGCAGAACAGAATAAAATGGGGGGGGGTAGTTATTGATGCTGAAAGAATGGGAAATGGTTGAAAGGATAGGCTTAACCTAACCAGACTACCACTATTTCATAAAGAAGATTAACTGACATAAACCAATCATTACAGTGAAGTAACTGAAAAATCCAAAAAACTGACATAGCCAAGAAAACAGTTGATTTTTTTTTTGCAAGGTGGAAAGATATGGCAGCTCATGGTAGTATTGGCTTAGAATAAAATGTTTGTAAAATCAAATGAAGGGAAATTGTCAAGAATTAGTAATAGTCACTCCAGAGCCTGCCATCACACCTAGTCTATGATCTATGTCTAATTACAATGAACCAAACATGATTTTGTCATAAAACAAAAATAAACAATGGAGAAAAAAAATCCAATTTTCAGAAAGTTTGACAAGAGACCTGGTTAAACTATATCAACCCAAGAGCATTTAAGAATGAAACTGAAATCACAAAAAATAGGCAAAAGATGGAAAATATTTGCCAGAATTTCTGTAACAACTTTTCTCCAACTGTGAAATTTGGATTCTAATATTACAATCCCTAATTGCTGCATGAAAGAAAGGAGATGGCACCAAAGAAAACCAAAATGGGAATCAAGACTAAACTAGACAAAGTATACACATAGGAAGTACCTGCTAAAGGCAAAACCCTTCTGAGGACATTGAGAAATCAATTCCTGAAATATACAAAAAAGAAACTGATAAATGCTTGGAAAATTCATGAATGTTATTATTAGAGAAAAGTTAATCGAGTAAATGTGAATAAGTATGGATTCACATAAATATGTTCCCATTTCTGTAAATCTTTTGACATAATTACACATGTACTGAGCCATTCTAGATGAAGGAAAAAGAAGAGGACATTCAGGCTTTTTCAAACATTCCATAGCAGATGACATAATTATAGTAATACAATTGTTTGAAAGTGCAGCGAATATAAGATTTCATTGTGCTTATTATTCACAATTTTTAAAAAATGGTGCAGTACTCTGTTTTAATAAGCTCTTTTCTAACATGAGATCTCCTTTGCATTTTATAAAATTCTCCAAGATTCCTTAGAAGATACGACAATGGAGATAAAATTAAGTGACCCTTTGACTATTAATATCAAATGAAGTATAAAAACAGAGAGACATGCACTCACCAAAAATATTTTGCCATAGTCATGGAAGATGTTAAGCTGAAGTCCAAATGGAAGAGGGATTCCCCATTGATATCGAGGTTCTTTAGACGCCGTTGTTTGCAAATGACATTGTATTAATTAAATTAAGTCATAGAACATTCCAGATCCTTTAAAATGAAGACACATGAAAAGAATTTAGTCTCACTATCCACATAATTTAATGGGAATTCAATCATTTTCAGAGATGTCTGACTTTGTGACCCCATTTCCTGGAGTAGTTTGCCATTTCCTTCTCTAGCTCATTTTACAAATGAAAAACTGAGGCAAACAGGGTTAAGTGATTTGCCCAGGGTCACACAGCTAGTAAGTGTTTAAGGTCAGATTTGAACTCAGGAAGACAAGTCTTCCTAACTCTGGGCCTGGGACCCCATTCACTGAGCCACCTAGGTGTCTCAACTATCCATGTAGCAAAAACCAAACAAAAAAAGATAGATATATGTGTACGCTATTGTATGTACATGTGTAGACATGTTATACACATATATATGAATATATGTGTGCATATATATATATAAATATATATAGATATGAAACAATCATTAAAAGTAGGCACTGAATTGAGTCTAGGAATGAATAGAAGAGAGGATTAGATTGCCTTTGAGAAATATTAGAGTGTTTTTAATAACTTTAAGCTTTTCTCTGAAATAGGAACTCTTTTTAAAGACTAGCATTTTTCCACCAATTCTGTATGGTAATGAACCATAGAAGACCACAGACTCTGTAAAATTAAAGTTCCAAGTCATCCATAGGGCAATGTTAAGATGCATAGTGGATTTTGTAGTAGGCCACACAATATTACCAATGAAGAATCACTCAGAAGTGGCTTAAAGAATATTGGAGAGTTGTATGACTGAAATTGGATATGGTCTAGTCACGTACAAAAAGCAAGGGATAACCTGATAACTTGTATGCTATACTGTTATCCTTGCAAATGTCAAAATGTCTAAAGGAGGGACAAGAGCTTGTTAGGTAGATACCCTCATGGATAATTTATGGGAGACAATGGGCCAGAGTCACACTCCCTAAGATTTTGATGGGTTTTGATCTATACTTTTAGAGAGAGAACTTCCATTGATAAGATCATATGGTCTTATTAGACCTTAAATAAGGTCTATTTTGATCGTTTACTCTAGTCAGTAGCATGACTGGAATCAAGGGCACCAAAGCTGGGAAGGGAGACAAGAGAGATGAAGGAATCTCAAATGGCAATGCACTGTGGATATTATAAAGTAGCTATAGAACTTATCTTTAAACTCAGAAAAGGAACCCTCTACTCTAACATAGGCTTCCTGCCAGCCCAGACTCTTCCCATCCATTGATATCCAGCAGAGAACACAGATTCTGACAAGAAGATTCTCCAGTCAAAAGATACTTGGCATATCAGGTCTGCCTGAAAGTGATATAGAGATTTGACAGCATTAGGAACTAGAGTTAAACTTATCATTTTGTTGAGACACAGTGCCTGGCAAATAATAGACATTTAATATATGTTGGTTGATTGGTCAAATTAAGTGTACATTTTCATATGTGTATATTATCCTTCTTTTGAAGGATTTTGAAGAAATTCTTTTGTTATTATGTTTTTGTTACATAAGGCATAAAACTCTATTATTATTGTGTATCAAATATCTAATCCATCTCTAGTAGTTTGGAAAAACTTCTGGATCTCAGGATAGGTTGGGCCTCTTGACTTAATCATTTATTCCTTTCCTTTCAGGTCTTAAAATCATTGGACCTAAAGTCAAAACCCTGGTTATCCTGTTCCCTTTAGAGATCTGGTTGTGACTCTCTCCTTGGAGTGACAATGACTCCTCTATATCTTTGCCCATTTTCCCTATTTCCCTTTCCCCAAGGAGGCTAAAAGTTAAGGACTTTACCTTCAGTAAGGTAAAATATACCTATGATAAAAAAGAAATCCTGTTAATTTGAACATTAGTGGATGATTTGCTCCTTCTGTGGGAATCATTGGATCATAAATATAAAGATGAAAAGACCTTTAGAGACCATCTTACAGATGAGGAAATTGAGAACCCTTTGGGCTAAGTGACTTGCCCTACTTGAATTCAGGTCTTATAACTCCAAGTTTACTGCTTTTTGTATGAACTTCTAAAAGCCTCTAAATGACGCATGTACTTCCAAGTGCCCAGAAAAAAACAGTGGAAAAGTTTTGGGACCTCATTTACCTTTTTGTTTGCTTAACAATACAAGTTGCATCTTATATTAATTTCCATGGTAAGTGACCTAATTTTTTTTAGTTCTTGAGACTCTGAAGAAGCAAATATTACGAAAAACATTTTAAAAACTTAGGCACAGTCAATACAAAAGAAAAGTCTGAATAGAAATTTGGTAGCTTGGCAGTCTCTGAGAGCTCTTTTCCAGATTATAATAATTAAATTTTAATCAGCAAGTAAGTACCTGCCTTTTCTTTTTATCCTCAAGGTCCCAGAAAAAAACAGCATCTTGTTTAATTCGTCTTTTCTGAAATCCTATAGTAACTTCTCTATTAGCCAGAAATATGATTGTAAGTATTTTTTCCCAGAAGCAGCAAAACCCCCAGCATTTTGTTGATGTAATTAGATAGCTCCCTCCTCCCCTCCTTTCCAATACTTATGAGATCTTACAATATACTTGTAAGATATTTGTAATACTTGTAAGATCTCTTTAAGTGTTGAGGTCTTATAAGACTCTGGCCAAGAGTTATAAGGAAATTTCATACTGGCCTTATTCCAAGAAAATTAATAATCTTATATCCAGCTGTCTCTCTTTCTCCTCTCTGTTGTGGGCTTTAACTGCCTTTTTATAGACAAGGCCACTGGTATTCCCCTCCAATTATTCTTCTATAAATCACAAGGTGGTTCAGGCCCCAATATTCCTATTATACAGCATTCTGTATCTTTCATTTAAAAATTTGCCTCTTATGAGTATTATTCTCTGGTCTAAAAAAGCTTCATTGTTTCATTCCTATTCTACACTCCTTCAATGTTCAAGGTTGCTAGTTTCTCTGTTATTCAGGCGGACAATCTTTTCATAATTTTCTTCCAAACAGTCTTAGTTCAAGGTTTTACATTCTCAATTTCCCCCCGGTTTTGACATTTCTTCTTGTAAAAACATTCTCTATTACGCCACATTCTTCAGCAGTTTCCATTGTATTCAACTCCTCCCAGCACATTACCATGAAGATCCTGGGAGCAGCCTTGTTTCTGGTGATGTTGAAAGGGACAAAAATAAGTATTTTTCTTTAGAATATTCAACAATTTACTAAAGTTATAAACTGATTTTGGAAAATAGTAAAAAATGTCTCTCCACATTAGTCTCACAAGAAAGGGACCCTCAGCTTATTCTATGCTAGAAATAAGTTCAAGCTTTGAAGAAAAGAACCCAAAATAAGGAATTCAATTTAGACCTTTATGGTAGAGGTAAGACAAAATGTTGCTCAATCTGGTCTAGATTCACCTTCTGATAAAAATTTCCAAATAAAATACAGGCCAATCAAAACTTGTATATAAAAGGTATCCCAAAAATCTTAGTGTATTTTTAAGTGTTAGTAGTTTAAAACTGCATTAAGACCTTTGGAACACCCTGTACATATGTTGGCCATTGTCTACTTTCTGTTCTTTACCTTAGTGGGATTCATGGGCAAAAGTGGTAGTTGATTAGCATCAGAGTATGCAATATTCTACCACTACTAGTCCTAAAATTACTAGTAATAATGATACTCAAATGTCTGTTTGAATTCATCAGTGTGAATATTATCTAGGATGTTGCAGACTGTAGCCCATCCAGGACCGCCAACCTTGATATTCTAGGCAGTGTATTTCTGTTAAATTTATCATAAGAAGTCATCCACATGTGCTAGAGGCCTTCTTTACTTTCTCCTGATATCACAATGGTACCAATAGAACACCTGAGCCACCTATTATCCTTTATTTTCATCATCTTCTTTTGCAATCACATTTCTTTGATGACGTACTTTACCTCAGACCAGAGTAGCTCCTAATTTGTTACATGTGGCATCCTGCTCACACCTGCTATATTCCTAGCCATTGCCCTCTGAGTGATACGTAGTTTTCATTTTTCAGAGGCTATAGTGTACCCTGTGTTCTAGCGGTTCAACATGGCAAATAGAATACTTGTATTCAAAAGATGGGCATTTGTTTCTTGGAGAAATATTGGCTTGTTGAAGTTCTACAGTTTTCTTAAAGTAATCCAGTATATTTTCTTTCTACTATCTAATTCTGGACTCAACTTGTCCATTTGGAGCATCTAGACAAAGTGTGTGTCTGTGTGTGTATGTATGTTCATACATATATAATGTATTATATATATATAATATATTTATATATACACAAATGGTTGAATTCTATAGTTTGTCCATCTAGCTGAATACCATAGTCTTGATGACTGGCACTTGATGTTTCTTATATGGCTAGTAGGTCAAATTCTTTTGAGTGATTATAGATTTTATCTAGGGGGTTCTACAAAATTCTGGGGCTTGATGCAACTGGCACAATGCTTTTGGAGAATTGTGCAGCATTAAAATGTCCTTAAGCTTCTCTCTGAAACAGATGTCCATCATTTTTCAACATCAATAGGTTTCCAGTGATGCTGCAAGTTGTAAAATATTACAGGCTCCAAAGTATTAGAGTTGTTGACCACACAGAGGACAATGGAATAGCACACAGTGCGTGTGAGCAGGCTTTAACATATTCCTAAATGAAGCCTTGTATGGGAAAAGCACCATAAGGGATTACATCAGAAATAGATGTCTAGAAAAGGAGATAGAATGATTAGAGAGCGAGAGAGAGAGAGAGAGAGGAATTACCAGTGGGCTGACCTCATGCTACGTTGATTTTTATTCATTATCAGTTAATATAGAAGAAGAGGTCCAGAACACTGGGTGATTGCCTATGGAGGATGTATGGCAGGTTATGGACAAGAGCCAATAAGTATAAGAAAGTGTGGGTGGGTCCTGATCTGTATTGCCAAAAGGGACATCCATATTGATGAGATCATAGATTTGAATAAGTATCTAGGCATGGATACGAATTGCTGAAGTCAGAACATTTTACTTAAAATTAATAAAGAATTAGACTTGACAACAGACATCTAAATAGGAACCTAATTAATTTACTAACTTTTCTTCCCTGCAGCATACATTAGCTCTTTAGTAATGACATAGATATTGCCCTGAAAGAATATTTTCCACATAAAAATGTAAAGAGTTTAATGAAATATGCAGAATGTTTCAAACAAGTTGAGAAGATTAATTTTCTAAAAGCTTGGTTTTCTCTTGACTCTTATGGCTCCAGTTCGTTGCAATAATGCTGCTTGAATCAAATAAAAAGACTCTTTTTAAGATATTAGCTGTTGGAAAGTCCCTGAAATATTGACCTGATGATGTTAGCAAGTTAAAAGTGAGAGCAGTAACAAATTATTCAAGCTCATCTGTACCAATTAAATTAAATTCAAACTGGTTCTGCAGGATACACAAAAAGCCCTGGGAAATCTGCCTTCATTTCCCAGACAGACAGCATTGTAGATGTGAAGGCCTCACTGTTCTTCTGCAACACTTTCTCTCTTAGGCACTCCTAGTTTTCTATGCAGGAGTCACCTGTCCTCTAGAATTACTACATTAAGAAAATGTATTAGTGAAATACTACTGCTTGCATATTAGTAGTTCAACAGCTCCATCATCTTCCTTTCAGTGCATCTTTGTGGAAGAATTTCCTTTTGACAGTTCTGCATCTGATCTTTTACCCTTGAGCCTTTGCACAGACTGTCTGTCCATTTGGCCAGGAATACAGCTAACTCTTTTCACCTTTGCCTCATAGAATCGCTAGCTTCTTTCAAGACTCAATTTAGGTGCTAACCCCTTCTGGAAACCTTTCCTGATCCCCCTAGCTGTTAGTATAACTCTCTCTTCAAATAACATATGTTTTCATCTCCTTACATGCTGTGTCTCCTCTATAGAAAGTAAGATCCTTGAGGGCAGACTATTTTAGGGGGTGTGTTCCTCATATCATCAGTGCCTACTGCTCTGCCTTGTATAAAGTATGAGTTTAATAAATACTTTTTGTATTGTATTGTATGCTTTACTTACTGTATTATACTGTATTATATCATATTGTACTATGCTGCATTGTACTTTACTTAGCATATTGCATTGCGTTGTTTTGTGTTGTGCTGGATTCTTAGTCTTGGCATCAACATCCTACACTTGCTTGGTTTCTGGTAGCAAAAACTGTTTATGTTCTGCATGATCAATCACCAATTAAAACAGAAAGAACAAGTTATTATTTAAAGATACAACGGAGTCTTCACCAACAGTTCTTCAACAATACAGCTTAATCTCTACAATAAATTGGGAGGTTGGACTACCTTTGCTTTTTCAAGCTATCTGATAAATAGCACCCTGAATTTATTTCATTTGGTATATTTGAATAAGAAGAGATATTTGAGCAGCAAAATTCAAGTTCTTCTTCCTTCTCAGAAATAGACCTCATAGGAAATTTCTAATCAAATTTCTAGCCAAATCCCCTAAAGGAAAAGTTGCCTTGGAAGAATGAATAAAAAAGAATTTATTAGGCACTTTTTATGTGCTAAACATTGGAGATAAAATAGAAAAAGAAGACAAGCTCTCCTTTCAAGAAACTCAGATTCTAATTGGGGAAGAGTCCAGCTACAGAGCAGATGGAAAGGCAAAGAGGTCCTGAGTCTACAGCTACAATTCCAGATGGTAAGACCTAGGTTTCCTTAAGATTCAGTAGAATATTTGCCCTATAGCAGTAGTCCATTGTGAAGGGAGGAGTGGAGCTAAGGGTTAAAGTGAAGAAAAAATTCTTGGTTCCCTATGGCTGGGCCGGGAAGTGTCTGGCCAAGGAGGAAAAAGGGGAAAGAGGCATTGGAAGGAAACTTGAGCACTAGACTCTGGGGTGGGGGAGAAGTAAGTTGGGTCCTGCTAGACACTACTTCTAGTTTTACTATGTACTTGATGAACCCCCTGAATTGGGGGGGGGGTTCTTAAAGGGAGAGTTGCAGCAAAAATTTCTAAGGGACAGTAGGAATTTAGGAAAAGTCTTTGAATAGGGGAGCAATTTATGAAAGTTATGTTTTGGGAAGATTACTCTGGTGACAATATGTAGGTGAAAAGGCTGGTAGTTGGGACTTTGCAATAGTCCAGGCTTATAAAAGACTAAACTATGGAAATGATTTTCAAGTGGTCAAATGGGTGACATAAAGCTGACAAGGTTATTAGATTATAGAAGCATAGATTTAGAGCTGTAAGGGATCATAGAGGCTATGTAGTACAATTCCTTTATTCTAAAGATGAAGCAACAGGTTCAGAGAGATTAAGTGATTTCTTCAGGGTTACACAATGAATGTCAGAGACAGGATTTGAACCCAGGTTTTTTGACTCTAAGTCCGGTCCTCTCTGTGTCATGTTGCCTGGTTCAAGTCAACTTGTGGAAAATCTTAAATGTCAGGCTAAGGAATTTAAGCTTTATTTAGTACACAATAAGAGGCAAAACCTCTGAAAGTTCTCGAATGGACATATGTATAATGGGGGCAGAGAGGGGATATATTTGTTAAGTGCTTGTTATAACTATAAACTATAACTATAAACCAAGCAGTGATGTATAAGCTGCAGGGAGGAGGGGACCCTCAGGTAGGCCAAGTACTCAGGTGATGCCCAAGGAGCAGAATATTCAGAATTAAAGAGTGTTTATTATAGAAACTAGAGGAGACAGGAAAGATTCAGGAGAGAGGAGAATCAAGTATGAGAAATCTAGACTACAGGTGTTAGGGACATAAGCCAGTGGCTGAAGAGATGAAGAAAAGATAGAATTTCTAGAGTCAAAGTCAAGAGACACCAGCTAAATTAATGAGGTCAATAGATGAATTGAAGGTAAGTTTGAACAGATATCTCCAAATAGTTAAACCTGAATCCAGACAGAAAAGGAATTGTTTAAAAGAAGATGTGGATGTGATTGCTTAAGCACTCTCGGTAAGTGATCTTTGAAAAAAGAAGTGAAGCAAGACTGTAGGAAGGTAAATGCTTCAGTTTTCAAAAAAATGAAAAATGAGAGACTGCAAAGCAGTGAGCTCGATTTCAATTCCTGGAAAATTCCAGATTACAGTTTTTTGCTTTATTTTAAATGGATATTGTTTAAAAATATGCATCACCTTCCTTTCTGAATATATCCTTTCCCCTCATTCCACCATGAGCCATCCCTTGTAACAATTAATAAAAAAGAAAGACAAAAAAATTCAGTTTGGCAAAACTAACCAACACATCAAAAGATGCTGACAGTACATGCAATGTTCTACTTCCAATACCCCACACCTTTGTGAAAAAGGAAGGAGGTGCTTTCCCATGGCTTCTTAAGGCCAAGCTTGATCATTGTAGTTGCAATTTTTTGGTTGTAATTTTAGCTCTTTTTCTTTTCATTTACATTGTTGTAGGCATTATGTATGTTGGTTTTCTGGTTCTGTTTACTTTATATCAATTCATATATCTTCTAATATTTCTTTAGATTCTTCATATTTATTATTTCTTATGGCAAAATTATGTTCCATTATATCTTTATGCCACAATGCATTTACCTATATCCCAAATTATTGATATATACTTTATTTCTGATTATTAGCTACTACAAGTACTGCTATGAATATCTTGGCATATTGTGGATTTCCTTTTTTATCTTTGATCTTCTTGGGCTAAATGCTTAGCAATAGTATCTTTGGGTCAAAGGGTATGGATATTTTAGTCACCTTTTTAGCATCATTCTGAATTGCTTCCCAAAATGAATGAGCCAAGTCAAAACTCCACCAACAGTGTCTTAGTGTCCCTGTCTTTCCAAAACCCCCTTAGCATTGACAATTCTCATTTCTTGGTCATCTTTGCCTATTTTGTGGGTATGAGGCGATATCTCAGAGTTGTTTAGATTTGCATTTCTCTTGATAGTGAGTTGGGGCATTTTTATATGTTTAATTGTAATTCTTTTGAGAACAATTCGTTCATATCCTTTGACACTTAGCCATTGGGAAATGAGTTTTGCTCTTAAATTTTGTTTTGGTCTTCTATGTATTTTGAGATATTTGATGCAAAAAAAAAAAATGGAGAGACAGAGTAGACTTGATGCTAGTACAATTAAATGGTTTCAGAATTCACTGAATGGCTGGGCCCAAAGAATGATCTTTAATTGAACAAGGTCAACTTGGAAAGAGTTCTTCTGTGGAATTCCCAGTGTCTTTTGGTTGACTCTGTGCTATTTAATATTGCTATCAATTACTTGGATAAAGCATAGACGGCAATCTTTCCAAATTCACATAGGACACAAATATTTCAAGGACTGATAACATGCTGGATGATGAATATGTTATCAACCATTGATAATAAGATGAAATTTAATAGGAATAAATATGAACTATTACATTTGGGTTTTTTAAAAAATCAACTTCACAAGTACAATATGGAAGAGATACCCACTGGTCTGAAATATGTCTAATGGTAAGCTCAATATAAGTCAGCAGGGGGACTGTTGGCTACCATGGCAGCTAAAAAAACTCTAACATGACCTTAGGATGAATTAACGAATGAATAAGCATTTATGAAGCACTATCTATGTCCTAAGCATTGAAGATATGAAATGAAAAAAAAAGATAGTTCCATCCATTAAAAAGTTTGTATCATAATAAGGGGAGATAACTCAGCTAATACCCCATGAAATTAATGCCTTCCCTCTAATCTTCAATTTAACACACACACATACATGCATATCTTGTATGAACATAGTTGTTTGCATGTTATTTCCCCATTAGACTCTGAGTTCTTTCAAAGCAGGGGGAATTTTTTTTTGGCCTTTCTTTGTATCTCCCGTACTTAGCCCAGTGCCTGGCATATAAAAAGGGTATAATAAGTAAATGACTGTTAACTGACTAATAGAAGTATTGTGCCCATGACTGTTGTCACACAGTTATTTTCAGTTGGGTCCAACTCTTTGTGACCCCATTTGGGGTTTACTTGGCAGAGATACTAGAGTAATTTGCCATTTCCTTCTCTAGTTCATTTATAGATGAGGAAACTGAGGCAAATAAAGTTAAGTGATTTGCTCAGGGTTATATAGCTAGTAAGTGTCTGAGGCCAGAGCTGAACTCAGAAAGATGAGTCTTCCTTACTCCTGGCCCAGCACTCTAGCCATTGTGCCACCAAATGCCCTTAGTGTCTACAGAAGGGTATTTCAGTTTGTAAAATTACGTGGATAGTAATTAGAGTCACAGTGGAGTAGATTGACACACCTTTTTCAGTAACAATGGAAGCATTGATTTAATTATGATTCAGGGACTGGAAAGAGGTAGGTATGTGTGAAGGGTACATATGAGAGGACAAGGCAGATGGCAAGGAGATAGTCAGAGAGTAAAATGAGGCATGGTTAGAGCTATGCCGAGATATAGTGGGCCACATATGATACTCACCAAGTGGGACAGTGAGCCCCAGTCGGGAGTTCCAGAGCTAAAAATATTAAGCCCCACTAGAGGATGGTTTCTAGTCTGTGGCAAGATGACTAAGAAGAAAATGGTCAGGGAATAAAAGAAAGGAAAAAGAAAAGAAGCAATATCTAGGAATGTGGCTGTAGTTTTGTTATTCTCTACTCTGCTGTGGTCAACTACTATGCAGAAAACATCTTGCTAAGTTCAGGAGAATATAAAGACTAAACTGAAAAAAAGAAACAGCCCCAGCTCTTAAAGAACTTATATTCTCCCGGAGTAAATCCCCACCAATTACAGCTACCGGAAATGAGCTCCTTCAGGAGGTAATGGGTTCTTCCTTGCTAAAGGTCATCAGACACAGGGTAGATAATCTCTTGTTTTCTATGGTGTAGACTAGATTTTGTTTAGATGTGAGTTAGACTACAAGGTCTCAGAATGGAGGGGGGCTCCTAAGATTCTCTGATCCTTGAGATACTGAAAAAGGGAGCTGAAGGCAGTAACTTCTTTAGGACTATGGAATTGAAGTAGGGTACACTTAAGAGAAGAACTTTAAATTCTGGGGTTAGGGGTATCTGGATTAAAATGTAAGACTAACAGGTAACTCCTAGAAGGGATTTTCTGAACAGATTTTACTCTACCCTAGAATGCAAGAGGCACTGCGAAGTGGATAGAGTGTTTTCCTTGAAGTCAGGATATCCCCTATTTAAAACCCAGCCTCAGACACTTACTAGATGTGTGACCCTAATCAAATCACTTAATCTTTCTGTGTCTCAGTCTCCTTATCTATAAAATGGGGATAATAATAGCAACTTCTTCCTAGGATTGTTGGCAGGATAAAAAAAATGACACTATTTGTAAAAGACTGGCAAGCTCTTAAGCACTATATAAATGCTAACAACTCTTCTTCCTTCTTTCCTTCCCTTCTCCTCCTCTTCCTTCTCTTATTTTTCTTTTTCTCCTTCTCCTTTTCTCCTCCTCTTTCTCCTCCTCCTTTTCCTTCTTCTTCTTCTTCTTCTTCTTCTTCTTCTTCTTCTTCTCCTTCTCCTTCTCCTTCCTCTCCTCTTTCCTCCTCCTCCTCCTTCTTCCCTTCCTTCTCCTCCTCCTCTTCTTCTTCCTCTTCCTCCTTCTCTTCTTCCTCCTCGTCCTCCTTCCTCTTCTCCTACTTCTTCTCCTTCTTCTTCTTCTTCTTCTTCTTCTTCTTCTTCTTCTTCTTCTTCT
>NW_020954737.1:14426822-14440126 GCF_900497805.2 Vombatus ursinus | reverse complement strand
TCTTCTTCTTCTTCTTCTTCTTCTTCTTCTTCTTCTTCTTCTTCTTCACCTCCTCTTCCTTCTCCTTCTCATTATTAAGACTATTATTGTGGCTATTGGCCACATGTGCTGCCTTCCTGCTCCCACACCTGCTAGTGCCTTTTCTTCTAAGATTATCTTACAAATACTCTGTGTAAGTCACGTATGTACATAGTTATTTACATTTTATCTCCCCCATTAGAAAGAGAGCTCTTTGAAGGCATGTGTTGTTTCTACCTCTCTTTGTATCACCAATGCTTGGCTCATATATGGTAATTATGTGTCACACACTTAATAAATACTTGTTGACTAGACAGACTGACTTAATTCTTTTACTTCAAGAGGAAATTCCTGGAAGGCTCTAGTGTAGCAAACTTGGGATAGAGATATGATAGAGACTGCCAGCTCCACCAACAGTGCATCAATATGCCTCTTTTCTGAAAGTCCCTCCAACAGCTATCATTTTTCTTTTTTTTGTCATCTTTACTACTCTGACAAGTGTGAAGTGGAACTTACAAATTGTTTCAAATTGCTTTTCTTTAATATTAGTGCTTTGGATCATTTTTTCCACATCTACAGATAGTATTATTTTTTTTTCTTGAGAAATACCTATTATTTGCTTAGATCATTTATCAACTGGGGCGTGGCTCTTATTCCTGTAAATTTGAACTAGTTCTTTACATATCATAGAAATGAGACCTTTATCAGAGAAACTTGCTACAAGGATTTTTCCTCAGTATATTATTTCCTTTTTAATCATAGCTTTATTAGATCTTTATGTGAAAAAAAAGATCTTTATGTGCAAAAGCTTTTACATTTTAATTAAAAATATCCATTATATCTCCTGTTATCCTTTCTATCTATTGTTTGCTCATGAACTTTTCTTCTCTCCTTAGATCTGATAGGTAATTTTTTTCATGCTTCTCTAATTTCATTTATGATGTGACCTTTTATATCTAGGTGTTATACATATTTGAAGCTTATCTTAGTATGTGGTATGAGGTGTTAGTCCAAATCTAATTGCTTTTATTCTGCTATCTGATTTCCTCAGTAGTTTTAATCAAATAGTAAGTCCTTAACCCAGTGGTTGGGATCTTTGAATTTATTCAACAATAAGCTACTTAGACATGTTTGCTTGTATGTTTTGTATTTGGTCTGTTCCATTGATCAATATCTTTTTTATCAATATGAAATTGTTTTGAAAATTACTGTTCCATAGAATATTTTTAAATCAGATACTAATAGGCCCCCTTTCTTTGCATTCTTCTCCATGATTTCCCTTGATATTCTTACATTTGTTTGCCTCTACATAAATTTTATTATTTTTTCTAGTTCTTATGAAGAAAGTCTGTGATAGTTTGATTGGCATGGCATTGAATAAGTAAATTAATTTAGGCAGTGTTTCATTTTGTTTTATTGACTCATCCTATCCGTGAGTGATTAATGTTTTCCCAATTACTTAGGTTTGTCTTTATTTTTGTAAACAGTGGTTTGTAGTTGTATTTATATAGTTCTTGTATGTATCTTGGTAAATAGACTCTCAAGTACTTAATACATTCTATAGTTATTTTAATCTGCTAGGTTTTATTAGTATTATACAGAAAAGCTGATAATTTCTGTATGTTGATTTTGTATCTTGAAAATTTGCTGAAGTTATTCATTATTTTAATTAATTTTAATATACTCTTTAGGGTTCTTTAGGTATACCATTATACAATATAAGAAAAATAATAATTTTGGTTTTTTCTTTACATATGCATATTCTCTCAATTTCTTTTTCTTGCCTTATTTGTATAGCCAGCATTTCTAGAATTGTCAAGTAGAAGTGGTGACAGTGTACATTCCTGTTTTACCCCCAATTTTATTGGAGAGGAGTCTAGTTTATCCCCATTACATAACCTGCTAGTTCTTAGATATATATTATTTATCATTTTAGAGAAAGATCTATTTGTTCCTACATTTTCTCATGTTTTTTTTTAACAGAAATGGATGTTATTTTGTTAAAAGCTTTTCCTGTGTCTTGATATAATCACAGGATTTTTGTTTTTGTTTATGGCTAATATGGCTAATTGTTTATAGTTTTCCTAATATTAAACCAACACTGCATTCCTTGTATAAATTTATCCTGGTCATAAGGTATAATCTTTGTGATATTTGTTCCATTTCTTTGCTACATTTTAT
Source organism: Vombatus ursinus (assembly GCF_900497805.2). Taxonomy (NCBI): domain Eukaryota; kingdom Metazoa; phylum Chordata; class Mammalia; order Diprotodontia; family Vombatidae; genus Vombatus; species Vombatus ursinus. The sequence goes on along the minus strand of NW_020954737.1, from coordinate 14,437,927 downwards.
TTAAATTCACAGGAACGTTGGTAGTCCCAGGTAAATATGTATTTATAATGGGTTGGGTGGAATGCATTTCTTTCTTTCATGAAGAAGAATGACTAAAACCCTGTGTATAACTAGGAAATTAAGTGAAAAAGTTTTGGTTTCCACCTTTTTCCTCCCTAATATCTCATCTCTGTTAAATGCCAATTTAGTCTTCCATTGACTAGCAAGTTTAAAAAATATATATGTTAGGGAAAATTTGTTATCCATCCAATTTCAATGAGAACAAATTCTATTAAATCCCAGAAGCAAGTGCATTATGGACATGCTTTCAGGAGCAAGCCCTTGAATAAACTTTTCAGTGATTTCACAACACTTCCATTATAGCTGTTCCATTATGAAGCAGATGAACATTTTCTTGAACAATTAGATGGGGTCATTTGGAATAAAGAGCTTGGTTTGCCTGAGATCACTGAAACCTATCTGCTTAGGTGATTCATTTTCTTCCTATTAGACAGCCCATAATAAGCTTTTCTTCTTGAGCCTTGTCTTACTTCCTCTTCCAATCAATGACAATAATGCAAGAATGGGAAAAATGTCTTCTTCATGTCCTTGGGATGCAAACAAGCCTAACCAATAAAGTACAATAAAGAAAGAAAGAAAATAAGGGGAAAGGGGAGAGTTTTCTTTTTCTTTTCTAAAAGCAAGAATAAACAAGTGTTATTTCCTCACAGCTCCTTTCTGTGATGTAGGAATTAGGATTTAGAAAACTTAGGTGAAAGAATTAGGAAAGAAAGGATTATTTTCTTAATTAAGTCTAAATCATTAGGGTATCAGATTGCTAGGCTTGGAACATAGATTTTAGAGAAGGAAGACAACTTCCAGATCAGCTAGTCTAACACCCTCAAGGAGTCATGATTTTACCAAGATCACACAGAAATGATCTGAACTTAGGTCTTCTGACTCCAAATATGATATATTTTCTATCATATGAATGGGTTAGATTCTGACAATAGACATTTTTGTCTCCTGCCTTGCTGAAATTATCTATATCCCTTCTGTCAGAACAGTTTCTACAATAATTCTCCTTACAACTTATGTAGGCAAACTGAAAAAGAAAGATTTTCTAAATCTTGATTAATATTTTCAGGTTTCTTTGTATTGAATAGCTATATTTTGTTCATTCATTCAACAAACACTCATTAATCACCTACTAGGTATAGGATCCTATGTTAATGAAGGGAGGGAGGGAGGGAGGGAGAGCAAGAGTTAGAGTCTTATCAAGCATTTATTAAGTGCTGGCACATAATAATGTGTCAGGCCTTGTGCTAAGTTCTAAGAATACAAATACAAGCCAAAAAAAGATACTTCCTAACTTCAAGGAGTTCCCATTCTAATGATGAAAGACAATACATAAAAAGGAGCTAAAATGAAGTAGAAAAGTCTGAAGAATCAGGAACAAAGCTTGGAGAGAAATGAACATGGATGCCCTGAATTTTTTCATAAAGTGTTGGTCCCAGCCAGGAACCCATCAACCAGATGGAGGGGTTGCTGGGGAAGAATCTCTAAGATGATAAGGCTGTGGCTACATCAAGGAAGTGGAAAAGCCTGAATCAGGAGCAAAACTAGGAGAGAAGTAGAAAAATAGAAAGAGGATGGAGGATACAAAGCATGCAAGGTATCCCAAAAGTCTTAGTGCATCTTAAAACTGCACTAAGACTATATCAAGATAAGATCAAAATGGGTACATGATTTATACATGAAGGGTGATACCATAAGCAAATTAGGAGAGCAAGGAATAATTTACCTGTCAGATCTATGGAAAATGGAAGAATTTGTGACAATACAAGAGATAGAGAACATTATGAAATGCAAAATGGATAATTTTGATTACATTAAATTAAAAAGGTTTTGTACAAACAAAGTCAATGCAACCAAGATTAGAAGGAAAGCAGAAAGATGGGAAACAATTTTTATAGGCAGGGTCTCAGATAAAGGCCTCATTTCTAAAATATATAGAAAACTGAGTCAAATTTAGAAGAACACATCATTCTCCAGTTGATAAATGGTCAAAGCATATGAACAGGCAGTTTTGAGATGAAGAAATTAAAACTATCTATAGTCATATAAAAATGCTCTAAATTACTATTGGTTAGATAAATACATATTAAAATAACTCTGAAGTACCACTTCACACCTATTAGATCAGCTAATATGACAAAAAAAGGAAAATGATAAATGTTGGAGAAGATGTGGGAAAATTGGGAGACTAATGTATTGTTGGTGGAGTTGTGAATTGATCCAACCATTCTGGAGAGCAATTTGGAACTATGCCCAAAGGGCTATAACACTGTGCATGCCCTTTGATCCAGCAATAGCACCATTAGGTCTATATCCCAAAGAAATCATAAAAAAGGACCCACATGTACAAAAATATTTACAGCAACTTTTTTTGTGGTGGCAAGGAATTGGAAACTGAGGGGGTGCCCATCAATTGGGGAATGGCTGAACAAGTTGTGGTATTTGAATGTAATGGAATACTATTGTGCTATAAGAAATGATGAGCAAGCAGACTTCAGAAAAAACCTGGAAAGACTTACACAAACTGATGCTGAGTGGAGTAAGCAGAACCAGAAGAACACCATATAAAACAATGGTAACACTGTGCAATGACCAACTTTGATAGACCTAGCTCTTCTCAGAAATACAGTAATCTAAGACAATTCCAAAAGTCATGATGGAAAATGCTATCCACATCCAGGGAAAGAACTATGGAGTCTGAACGCAGATTGAAACATACTGTTTTCCCTTAATTTTCTTCCTCATGGTTTTTCTCTTTTGTTCTGATTCTTCCTTCAAACATGATTAATGTGGAAATATGTCTAATAGGATTGTACACATATAGCCTATATCAGATTGCATGCCATCTTGGGGAGGTGGAAGGAGGAGAAAAAAAACTTGAAACTCAAAAATCTTATAACGGTGAACATTGAAAACTATCTTTATATGTGATTGGGAAAAAAATCAAAATACTATTAAGTGGGGGGAAAATGCACTAAGAGTTTTGGGACACTTGGTATAAATGTGGTCCCTGCCCTCAAAGAGCTTAATGTACAAGACTCCCTCAGGAATTACATGGATCCTTGCTTTCCTTTTTATGTTGTTTCATGCATTCTCCTCTGTTTCCTCAAACATACCACTGCCTCCAAAAAGAAGCAGAACCTGGCTACTCTCAAATTCTTTCTTTTTTCTCTTCCCCCTTTCAAGTCCCCAACCAACACACATATATGAAGGAGGACATGTCATAGCATACAATACAGACTTCAAGCAGGAGCACCAGAAACAAAGAATTTTCTTGATAGTATGAGATAGTTAACGCTGAAGGAAATAAAGGAAATTATATTGACAAAAATATGTGACAAAATAAAGAAAAAATCAATTGTGAGTAAAGAATTACAGGAAAAGATGATAAAATTCAAGAATTTAGAAATATTTAAATAATAGTTTTGATTAAAAATAGGATCATTTTTACTAAAAATAGAATAGTAGAAGGAGGAACAAATAAAGCAGAAAAAAAAACAAGAAAATTATTCCACTGGAAAACTACTTGGAAAAATGAAGACAAAAAACCTGACACTTTAAAAGGCCATGAAACTGAGAAATTTATGTTGAGTGGCCAACCTTAAGTAGTAAGGTCTTAATAAGTGCTTGTTGACTAACATGTAGAACCAACAAAGAGTAGAGATCCACTGGAATATACCTAACTCATCAAGCTAAGTGCATTATTCAATTGATACTTTATAATTCTCATTAACTAGTGACTATCTGCATGCAATCACCATGGAAGAATTCAAAACCAATAGTTATGTCTCTGTGAAGATAGAGTTGCTTTGGTTAATCACGGATTGGCAAAAGCAGATGTGGAGAGGAGGGGAACTGGTTTGAGGAAGGAAAAGAATAAACATTAAATATTGATTTGGCATCCTAATCAAAGAATCAAAGAATTTTGCCAAAATATTGATTTGGCAAAAACAGAGACTAGGCAAATGAGGATAGAGAGGTGATTCAGGGGCCAATTCCACAGCAAAATTTTCATCTTAACAAGGGATGGGGGAAATTAAGAAAAAATAGCCCTGATAACATAAACTATACCACACTTTTTCAAATGGTATGTGTTAGAGGTTAACCAATCATTGGCATTAGTGAAATATGAAAGGTTGGATTCCCTTCTGACAAAACAAATAATTCACCAAAGAATGTCAGAGGATGTTAAATTTCACAACTATAACTTTAAATGTAACTCCTAAGACTCATCAAAAAATTAACCAAGACAATAAATAATTTCAATAAACAAGCAGGATATGAGATAAGTTCACAAAACCATTAACATCTCCATTTATCATGAATAAAGTCCAGATGAAATTGACAGGAGGAGAAATGCTATTTGTAACAATGACAAAATGTCTCAAGTATTTGGACATTACCTCTGAAGAAGCAAGCAAGACACATATAATGACAACTAAAAATAATATAGATAGAAATAAAGAATTAAATAGTTGGACAAATAGTAAAATGTGCTTGGCAAGGTCAGGTTAGCTTGTTAAAACTTGAAACATTACTCAAATTAATTTAAGGTGGGTTTTTTTTAGTACAATGCTAATCAAAATACTAGTGGGCTACTTCACAGAATTAGATAAAGTGAGAATGAATTTTAGAGAGAAATAGACAAGACTTTCAGAAGAAATTAGAAAAATATGAAGGAGGTATATCTTAAATAATAACATAAATTACTAAAGTTATCTACTATTGCATAAAGAAATGATAGGAATAAAGCAGATGCATTTAACTATATAAAAATAGCAGTTTTGTGCATCAAAAGTGTCACTTGGCTTCCTTGCTCTCCTTCCTGGCAATACATTCAGTTGGTTTTTTTGTTTGTTTGTTTGTTTGTTTATTAAGGCCAGTTTAGAAACACCAGCCCAGAAAGTGTGGGCTAATTCAATTTTATGGCTTAATGATAAGAAGCCTCAGAAGGAGAGAAAAGCTAGTGCAGTATCTTCATCAAGGTTATTGGCAAGAGTCACTGATGCTCTACTTCAGAAATAAATTGTCTTGTTGATAAATAAATTGTCATCTTATTGATGGTGTCAGAAAATGCTACCTTGTCTTTATTACCCCAAAGATCAATTGCCCTGTTTCATAATCATGATCATCACCTCCACTATCTTAAATATCAGTCAACATTCATTAAGGGTCTACTGTATTCAGAGTACTGTGTCATGGTTCTTGTCCTCAAAGAACTTATAGACTAGTAGGGAGATTAGACACCAATACAGGTATTTTATTCAATTTGACATAGTAACTAGATTAGAAAGTTATAAAATAAAATATGATTTGATGTCTGGAGGGATAGGTCAATACTGACCAGGGATTAGGCTTCCTGAAGGAAGATGCATTTTCATTAAATTTTAAAAGATGGATTGAGTTTCAATAAACCAAGAAGAATGGGGTGGGCAGGGAGAGAGGTGGTAGAATGTTGAGCATACTTGGGGTATAGAAAGTTGAACAGTTTGGCAGAAGCAAAATGTGCATGGGGGGAAGAGAGGGATGTGAGATAAGGCTTGAAAGGTACACTGGAACCAAAATATGGAGGACTTGTGTTGAATATTTTTGAGTAAAGGCATGACATGGTTATATCTATGTATAAGAAAGGTTCTTCTGCCAATGGTATAAAGGATGGATTGGAAGGGACAGAAAATGTTGAGATCTGTAAAGAAGCTATTGTAATATGCTAGGTGCATGGTAATGAGGGTCTAAACTGGGAAAATAAGAGGGAAAAGAGAGAGGAGATTTTGAAGAGATGAAATTACTAACTCATAACTAATTGGATGAGAGAGGTGAGGAAAGAAAGTTAGTAGTCAAATATACCACCAAAGTAGCACTACTTTGTACCCATCAAATTGGCAAAAAATAGTTAAAAGCAGAGAAATTCATTGCTGGAGAAGTTGTATAGAAACAGGTACATTCACTCATTGCTGATGGAATTGCAAATTGGTAGAATAATTTTCAGAAAGCAAACTGGAAGAATGTAGTAAAAGGTAACAATTCTCCATATCCCTTGACCTAATATTGCCATGGTTGAGAACAGAGCATGAAAATATGAACAAAAAACAAATTAAGAGCTATCTATTGAAAGATTTATGTAGCAGCATTATATGTAATTTTTTAAAAGCAAATAAAAGCTACCTAAATATCTAACAAAAGGGAATGATTAAATAAATTGTGACACATTGGTATAATGAAATAGCATAATGCAATGACAAATATGAGGAATACAAAAAAAATCTGGGAAGACATTTAGGAAGTAAAATAAAGTGAAAAAAAAAGCAGAACCAGAACAGCAGAGTACACTCTAAGTATGATCATAAAAGAAAACAAAGAATGAGTGAATGAAGAAAGAATCTTAATGGAGACTCCATGGGGGTGACTGAAAAGTTCTTTTATTATTTGCATTGAAATTAATTAAACATCTAGTAAACCAGTTTAATTAGTTATATTGATGTTTAGTGTTGAATTTATAATAAATGATTTAATTTTAAAATGTCAGAAACTAAAGACACATCAAGGAAGATCAAGTTAAAAGAGACTGATGGATTTTAGGATTAGGAAGCCATTGAGATTGTTTCTAGAGTTTTGGAAGAGAAAGCTTCTTTGCAAGGGATTGATAAAAAAGCAGGTAGTAAGGCAATGAAAATTTTGGGGGTATACAACTTTTTCAAGATGTGTAGTAGTAGTAGTAGTAGTAGTAGTTGTAGTAGTGGTGGTGGTGGTGGTGGTAGTGGTGGTAGTGGTAGTAGTAGTGGTGATGGTGGTGGTAATAGTAGTGAGAGAGAGTCAAAGAGAGACAGAGACAGAGAGAGAGATACAGAGAGAGACAGAGAGAGTGAGTCTTTTTTTAGGATTGGGGTGTCCTAAGAACATTTATAGGCAGATAAGAAGGAGTCAATGGTAAGGGAGACATGAAGATACAAGAGAAGGGATAAAAGCTGAAACAAATCCTTGAAAAGTCAGGATGCAATTGGATCAAGAGCACATAGGTAAAGGATTAGACTTATTGAGTGGTAGGGATCTCTCTCCTGTGACATGAAGGTAGGAATAGAGAGAAGGCGATGATGCTCACAGTGTTTGAGCAATGGAAGAGAGAACCTGAGGAAGCTCATATTGGACAGTCTTCATCTTTTTAGTGAAGAAAGGTGCTACATTATGTGACACTTAATTTAATTTTTTTTTAAGTTACATATAATGAAGTTATCTAAATCTTGCTGTATGTATCTAAGGGTGTATATGGATTGGGGTGAAGGCTAGAGGAGAAAATAAAATGTTTGGAAATCACTGTGGGGGATGAGCTAAGAAGTTGATAAAGATAGAGCAAGATTGTCTAGCAGAAGAAAAGGCATGGATGATTGGGGAGATTGGTTAAGACCCATGCTCCCATTAGCCTCATAATCACTGCTGTCATCTTAGAGCACGGCAGGCTAGAGAAATGGCACAAGGGCAGAAACCCAGATCCAAAACTATTGGGATCACAGCAGCAAAAAAAAAAAAAAGACAAGAAAAGAAAAGAAAAGCCTGTTACTGAAGAGATGAAATTGAGAATCAGAGAGGCTGAGCATCTTTACTGAAGCTGAATACCTTATACCCTCCCAACCTCCCATAGGCAGGACAGAACTGACCCTCAGTAACAATATTGTTTTAAGAACAGCTTTGAATAACTAAGTCATTTTGACTATTATAAATACCCAAATTACCTACAAAGGACATATGAAGGAAGACACTATCTGAATCCAGAGAAAGAACTGATAAATAGAAGTATGTATAGAATGGTATGCAAGCATGCGTGTATATGTATGTGTATATATACATACATACATATATTTGTATCTAATGGTAGCCCTTTCTAGGGCAGGGGGGAGGGGAGGAAAGACAAAAAGGGGAAAAAAAAGAAAATTACATGATAACTTAATTATATATTTAAAAAGAATAGCAACGGGGACAACTAGGTGGCGCAGTGGATAGAGCACCAGCCCTGGATTCAGGAGAACCTGAGATCAAATCCGGCCTCAGACACATAACACTTACTAGCTGTGTGACCCTGGGCAAATCACTTAAACCCCATTGCCTAGCTTAAAAAAAAGGGGGGAAAAAAAGAAAGAAAGAAAAAGAAAAAGAATAGCAACTTGTGCATAATAGATTTACAGTTTCATGTACAATCATCTTTTTTTTTTCCTATTCTACTCTGTCATGGAAATGTTTGTTTTGTTTCTTAAGTTCCGAATAAAATAAATATCATTTAAAAAAAAATAAAGTGAACTGGACTCACCTTGTCAAAGTAAGATATACGAGGAGGTCAGGATCCAGATAGGCCATTACTACAACTAAAATACTCCCTCCCCAGCACACTTTGAAGGAACTTCTCTTGACCTTCTACCAAGACTTTAGGTTTTCCATATACATATAACACTTCACTCATGGTAAATTGTAACCAGAAGGAATATGCGTCTTTTAGGGTAACATAGAATATAATATTAGACCTCTTGATTTTGAGGGCTCTGTTGTCATCTAGGAAGTCTGCTATGCAGAGAAAGGGCTGGCAATCCAGGAGGAGGCAACAGCTCTGTGTGTGTGTGTGTGTGTGTGTATGTGTGTGTGTGTTCAGAGCATGGATGTAGCTGGAATAGCACTTGGAGCAATTAAAAAACTTTAGCCAACTCATAGTAAAAAACAGTACTAAACCTGGAGTCAGGTAGATGTGGGTTCAAATCCTGCCTCTGATACTTACTAACTGCGTAATCCTGGGCATGTCACTTACATTCTCTGAGTCTCAGAAAATTCTCAAAGACTGTAAGTTATTGTCTTATTTTATAATGTAGGTGGGGATTGATACCAACTTGAAGTGGGGAAAAATAAAGGCAACTTAAGAACTGGAATTGGTTTACACTTCTGTTTGTTTCAAAAGAGAAGTTCCAAGGATCCATGGTCAATAATTCAGCAGACAATCTTTCAGCTCATGAAAAGAAGAGAAAGAAACATAACATAGTCATATATATCTTTTGCCTATTCCTGACAATGACTTCTTTGCTAAGTTCCTCTCTCTTCATTAAATTATAAGACAATCTCTAAGATGACTGGATCCTGGAGCAGACTATATCAAAAGGCATTCTCCTCAGCCAGAAGTTGTTACTGAGAGACAATTGGCCATCTGCTGGATATATTCATTTAATGGAAATTTTCCCTCTGAGTGTGGGGCATTTTGTTGTGAATATGTAATTGTGTTCTTAGAAATATGATTGCTTTTCTCATTTTGCTAAAAAAAAAGTAATAAAACCACAAAGCTGAAAAATAAAATAAAATAAAGTGGTCCCCTCCTTTTCACTTAGGTATTAAAGCAGTTAGATCCAGATATACCTTCTTAGGTATATACTTTGCACTAGCACAAAAGCATAATCTGAGTCACGAGATGTTAGCTCTTCTAAAGTTCTTTTTTTGAATTCCCCGAAACTTTACAGATCCTTTTCAGTACCTTTCAAAACTAAGGCTTTCTCCTGCTCAGTAGTTCATAGGATCATTGATACAGGATGAAAGAGATGTTGTTGTTGTTGTTGAGTTGTATCTCTTTGTGACCCTACAACATAGCAAGCCAATACTGTCCGTGGAGTTTTCTTGGCAAAGTTATTGGAGTGGTTTGCCATTTCCTTCTCCAGTGGATTAAGATAAACACAAGTTAAGAGACTTGCTCAGGGTCACATAGTAAGTGTCTGAGGCCAGATTGGAATTCAGGTCCTCCTGACTCCAGGCCCAGCACTCTAACCAATTTGCCACCTAGCGACCCCTGAAAGAGATTTTAAACATCATCTAATCCAATTTCTTCATTTTACAAATGAGGAAACGGAGGCCCAGAGAGATTAATTGACTTCCTCCAAGTCACATTGATAATGAGAAGTAGAAATAGAATTTGAACTCAGGTGTTCAGATTCCAGATATTGTCATCTTTCTTCTACACCTCACTGCCTCTTCTCTGTTTACCTAATGAATCCTGCAGCGCTTCCATAAACTTAGGTTAAAAATACTTTAAATATGATCGCAAAAGCAAGAGCATCCCAAGTGCAGGTCTTTTTCTCATTTCTTTCTGCCTTTGGGATGCATGATGATTCCCTTTGAGGTCTTCCTCACCTGTAGTGAAAGAAATGAGGATCCATACCCCTCATCAAGTAGGGACCTCCTTTTGTCTGCATGTGCTGTTTCCTTGTGGAATAAACCATATTCTGGGGCCATGAAGAAAAGTTACCTGTTATACTGGAGGCACCTTGGGGTAGTGGTTAAAGTGTTAGCCTTGGATTCTAAAACCTCTAGATTCATAGCCCTCCCCTGTACTTAGTGGCTGTGTAACCATGGACAACATTTAATCTCATTGACATGCCAAATGACAACGACAGGAATATTTTTCCAATTGTAGCATATCATTCTCTGTACCTCACTGAGAGGCAGCATGGGATAACCAATAAGAGAGTTAACATCTGGGTTTGGAGGAGGTACCTGGGTTCAAGGCCTTCTTGAAGTCTGTTACATCCCAGCTGTGTGACTCTAGGCAAATCACTTTACTTTTCAGTAGTACTCCCAGGCAACTAAATTGCAGAGCAGGTGATCTTCATTGAGAAAGAGCATTTCTTCACCAGGAATTCACCACCTCTTTGAAATCACAGGTCTGATTGAAAATATAAATAATAAACCCTACCACCCACCTGATAGTTGTTAGAATCTCAAATGAGATGATGTATCTAAAATACCTTGTGAGCCTTAAGGCATTACATAAATATTAGTTATTATATTAGGGGAAGGAAATAAGCATTTATGTAGTGTCTACTATGTGCCAGGCTCTGTGTTAAGCACTTTTTACAAATATTATCTCATTTGATCTTCAAAAAAACCCTGTGGGGTTACTATGCCCATGTGTTATGACTATGCCCATTTTACAGGTGAGGGAAATGAGACAAACAGAAGTTAGGTGATTTGCCCAAGGTCACAGGCTATGTGTGCATGTGGATTTAAACTCAGGTCTTCTTGACTTGAGG